>NW_015623001.1:0-97152 GCF_000320785.1 Rhodotorula toruloides NP11 | reverse complement strand
CAACCTCTCGTCCTCGCTCTCTTGTCTTCTGCTCTTGACCCACACTCGCGCACTCTGCTAAACTCGCTCATTCACCCACCTCAACACCCCCCAACACTCCAACACTACAACCATGTCTTCTGGTGGCAAGTCTGGCGGAAAGGCCGGCGGCGACTCGTCGGTAATCGTCTCCGCCCTCCCTCACGGCACACTCGCTGCCATGTTCGCTCTCCCCAAAGCGCGCAAACTCGAGATTGCGATCGGTATCTCGACGGCCTTCTTCGTGGTCGAGATCGTCGTCGGCTTTCGCCAGAACTCGCTCGTCCTCATTGCCGACGCCTTCCACGTCGTAAGCGGTGTGTCGGGCATCGTCCTCGATCTCTCATCAGCAGAATTGACGTGTTCGTCTGCAGACCTCGTCGGCTTCGTCGTCGCCCTCATCGCCTTCCGTCTCGCCGACCGCAAACACGGCGTCCCTGCCAACTACTCGTTCGGTTTCCAGCGTGCCCCCGTCACAGGCGCCTTCTTCAATGGCGCCTTTCTTGCCGCTCTGGGCTTCTCAATCGTCTTGCAGGCCATCGAGCGGCTGATCAAGCCAGAAGAAGTGACGGAACCGCTTCTCGTCCTGATTGTCGGTGCGGTGGGACTTGGGTTGAACATCCTATCGGCTCTCGTCGTCCACGGTGCGTCTGTCTTTACTTCCCTTGGAACGCCGCTCATCAACTCAGGTCTCACGCAGACCACGGCGGACACGGCCACTCGCACGGCGGCTCGACCTCCTCGCACGGCAGCCACACTCACTCGCCTGTCGCGGGAGACGAAGGCCAACCCAGCTCGACAGGCGATATTGAGCTGAGCAGCCTGCCCGACAAACATGCGGATCACCAACACACGAAATTGCAAGAAGTTTTCGAAAAGAAGAGCTACGACCTCGGCTTGCTCGGCGCGATGGTCCACCTCTTCGGCGACGCCATCAACAACCTATTCGTCATCATCGCCGCCGCGGTGATCTGGAAGACCGGCTTCTCACGCATGGACGGCATCGCTTCCCTCCTTGTCGGGATCAGCATCCTCGCAACGAGCATTCCGCTCATGTGGCGGAGCGCGAGGTTGCTGCTCGAAGCGGCGCCGGAGGAGATGTCCCTCGCTGGTATCGAGGAGGACATCGCGGCTTTGCCGGGCGTCAAGGCAGTCCACGAGATTCACATCTTCTCCCTCAGTTCGTATCGCCTTCCTTTCAGACTGCTTTATGTCGACTTGCTGACTCCCCTTGCGCGCAGCCCAAACCAAGCACATCGCCTCGCTTCACGTCTCGGTCAACTTCTCCTCCCTCCACGACTTCACGCACGTCGCCCGCTCAATCCGCGAGTGCCTGCACGCATGGGGCATTCACGGCGGCGTCTCGATCCAGCCAGAACTCGTCGCCGACGATGTACAGTCGGTCGTGCTCGGGACAGCGGAGGAAACGGCGGCGGGAATCAGGCAGAGGTGTCAGATTCCGTGTGCGAAGGCTAGCTGCGACGAGAACGCCTGTTGCTAGAAACTCGAGCTGCTGTCCAGACTTTGCATCGTTGTTGTATCTACGAGGTTGCACGAATTTCTACAGGCACTGATCCGGAATCTACAGCAAGCAACGCATCTTCACTCGTTTGACTCGCCGAGGAACTCTTCGCCCTCGCTTTTCTCCTGCCCAGCAAACACAAGCTCGACCTTGTTCTTCTCGAACCAGCTCAAATCTTCGTTTGAGACTTTGCCTGCGCGGTCGAAGGCGAGCCACGATGGCTTGTCGGGCTTGTAGGGCGTCCAGGCCGAGTCTGCAACGACGAGCCGAGTGAGTGAGAGAGCGGAGGAAGAGAACAGTGAGAGCGCGACGAACCGGGATTGCCCTGAATTGCAAAGCGCATCCACCTCTCCCCAACTGCAGCCGCAGTCTTCGCATCGTCCGCGTCCGGTCCCTCGTGCTCCCACAACGACCTCGAGTTGAAGACGAACGGCAGATCCGCCGAGTGGAAGACACCCAGCTTGACGGGCGCGACGCGGTCGATCACTTCGACTGGTGCGCGAAGGCGGTAAAGCCAGACTTTGGATTTGCGAGCGAGGAGGGCGGCTTGGTCCATGACGGGGTGGAGGAAGACTTGGTCGGCGAGAAGCTTCGTGCCGGGCATGTCAGTGAGAAGGACGGGAGAGGATGAGTCGTAGGTGCCGTTCGGGAGGTGCGAGGTGTACTTCGCCTTGATCTTCGGCTGGAGAGAAGGAGGGAAGCGGGAAACGTAGGCGTCGAAGGCTTGCGGCGAGGTGAGCTGTGCACGGCAAGCACAAGCGTCCGCAACAGAGTCAGTACCGATGAAGACGCTTTAGTCAGTCTGCAACGGGATTGAGCGCCCCGCACCTGGAAAGCGGAAGCGAATATCGTCCCCTCGTCCTCCGTCGTCCCAAGGATGACCTCCTCGACCCACTCGTCCCATTCTCCCCTCTCAAAGCGCTTCATGGTCTCCTCAGTCCATATCGCCCCCTCGACTTTTGGTTCAAGCGCGAGCGAGAGCGCGGTGAACGAGTGAGCGGCATTGTGGAGCGAGAGGAGGGTTTCGGCGGGTGCGGAGCGGAGAGCTGAGAGGCGGTCTGAGGCAGAAGAGGTGGAGGGTACGCCGATGGAGTCGAGGATAGAGGTGTAGGCGGGGTAGGCTTGCGGGACGGGGCGGAGAAGCTGCAATATGCGAAAGGTAAGCGGAACGAGCTGTGTGGTCCAGTAGCGAGTAGCTCACCATCGTCTCAGCAGCACCACTCTGGCAGATCGCCCTCTTGAAAAGCTTCTTGCCCGACACAAGCAAGTGCGAGATGAGGAAGGCTCCGGCGGACTGACCGAAAGCCGTGACGTTCTCCGGGTCGCCGCCAAAGTTGGCAATGTTCGCCTTGACCCATTCGAACATGGCGATCACGTCGTACGCGCCGTAGTTGCCGCACAAGCTGTTCGGGTCCTCCTTGGCGAGGTCGTCGCTCGCGCAGAAGCCTGTGCGTACGGGCCGACTAGAGCATCAGTGTGAAGCTCAGCTGAGTGTGGAGAGCAGCTGAAGCAGGGCTCCTCACGCACCGAAGATGTTCGTCCTGTAGTTGCCCGTCACCACGATGCAACGCTGTCCCTTCTTCTGCCCATCGCGGATCCAGCACGTCGGGTCGTAGAAGAAGCGGTCGGCCGTTCCATTGTTCAGCGCTCCTCCACTGCAGATCATCAGCCGTCAGACAGTCGGGAATGAAGGTGAGGTAGGAGGGAGACTGAACGCACTAGATCCAGACGAGCACAGGCAGCTTCTCCCCCTCCTTCAAGTCGCCAGGCGCAAAGACGTTGATGAAGTGCGAGGACTCGGAAACGGGGATGTGCGTGCGCATGAGGAAGCCGGGGAGTTTGGCGAGGCTGCGAGCGGGATGACGGAAAGGTCAGCGGTCATCTGGCGCGAATGACAAGGTCGAGCAGCGTTGACGCACAGAAGCTCGGTGTTGCTTGGCGGCTGTGGAAACATTGAGCTGAATGGAAAGGAGTACGAGCGTTAAGGGCGAGCAAGAATTGGAGGAATGGGAGGCGAACGCACCCAAACTCGAGGCATTCCTTCGCCTCTTTCCACGTCTCCGGTGCGCTCGGCCTCTCGAAGCGTCCAGCCTGTGCGTACGGGATGCCCTGCAAGCTCGAAAGAGGTCAGTACGCTGGCTGGTGGATCTCCGAAGGGCGAGCGGAAGCGTCGGAGTGTGCGAGTGAGCCCTCTCGCTCGCCTGGCCAGCTGGAGGCCCGTCGGATGCTCGATGACGTCTCACTGCGTCCTTCTAGTCCCTTGGAAACGCGCAACTCACCAGCCACTTCAAGACCGGGTCCTCCCCACCTCCCGAACCGCGATGAGGCTCATGCGCGCTCGACATGCGGCGCAGCGGGTGCGTGTCGGCGTAGCCAGTCACTGGACCATAGCGAGTGTCGCGTGTAAGCTCGAGCGAGGCCATTTGAGCGGTTTGAGCGGTTGTCGAGATGAAAGCGCAACAGAAAGCGGTTGATCCTCGACTCTTGCCTCGCTATAGCTGCCAGGCCCTCGCAAAGCTCGCGCACAGGCTACCAAGATGGCCCAGCACAACCTTACGCTCGTTCTGTCCTTTCCCTCGCTCCCCTCGTTCCTCTCGCTCCCTTCATCGCCCCACCGGTCAACCTGTCTCGACACGGTGTACACAGCAGCGAAGCGAGCTCGCACAAGCTTGCTGGTCGTTGTACGGACTCCGCAGACCGGCCAATCCCCATGGCGAACCGAACAGAGCGACGACTCGAGCTCCAGCACCTCCTCCTCCCCGGCTTCCCCACCTCGAACCCCTCCGACCTCGCCCTTCGTCCCGCTGGAACGGGCGCTCTCGCTTGTTTACAGCGCGGCAACGCGAGCGTATCTCGAGGCAGACCGGCTACTGGCGAAAGTGAACGTTGTCGTGGAGGAAATGCGAGGGACTGGCATCTGTTTGCCGTCCAGTGCGGATGAGCAAACGGTGGAACGGTGGGAGTGGCCGAGCGAGACGACGATGGATGCAGACGGCGGTGCAGGACCCGCCAAGGGGAAAGGGAGAGCGACGTCGGACGACTTTGCCTCTCTACCCTCCGCCAACCTCGACGACGGCGCGTTCATTTCGGCGGCCGGCTCCCCTCCTCCTCCTCTATACCGCACTTCGGCGATGGGCGGTACCTTCGACCACCTGCACATGGGCCACAAGCTCCTCCTCTCGATGGCATGCTCGATCACCTCGCAGAAGCTCATCGTCGGCGTTTCAGGTTCGTCGATTCCTCTCTACGGGGCTCAAAGTCGCGACTAATTGAGCTCGACGCTTGTAGACGACGCACTGCTGAAGAACAAGAAACACCGCGACTTGCTCGAACCGCTCGATGTGCGGATCCGGAACGTCGAATCGTTCGTCGCGCTCATTCGGCCGGAGATCCAGTGCGAGTGCGTGCCGCTGCAGGTGCGTGCAGGACTTCCTATTTCCTCGAATCCTCGAAGATGCCGACACTCGTCGCGCTGCAGGACGTGTACGGCCCGACTGCAAACGATCCATCGATTCAGGCGCTCGTCGTCTCGGACGAGACGAAGGCAGGAGGCGACACGAGTAAGCAGCGCTCTGAGACACCTCGCTAAGCTGAACAAAGCAAGGCTGACGCCAGTTCCTTCGCAGTCAACAAACTCCGCACATCTCGCTCCCTACCGCCTCTGGATGTCTGGTGCATCTCGCTCGTCGCGCACGACGCGCAAGGCGGTTCGACGACGAGTCAGGAGGAGAAGGTGGCGGTCGAAGTGGCGAGCAAGATGGGGAGTACGGGGATCCGGGAGTGGTTGGCGAGGAAGAGGGAGGCTGAGGGGGCGGGAAAGGGAGCGTAGCCTGCCGTTCGGCACGCGAACGTACTTATTGCAACGTTCATACCACTGCACGAGTTGCTCGGGCCACGGAGAGACGCTGAGACTCCACCTCGAGTCGCTCATCTCTCTCCCCTCAACCGCGCACTCTTGCTGATTTACACCGCTTCGCACGCCTGTCTAAACCCCTCGGCTCGCTCACAGAACCTCACGAAGATGCTCACGAGCCTCGTCCTCGCCCCGCGCGTCGTCGCACGCGCCCACACCGCCTTCGTCTCTTCTCGATCCATTTCCGCAACCTCGACGGAGATGCACAGCGCGCTCCCGCTCCCGAGCCTTTCCAAGCTCTCGAGCATCTCGAAGGCCTTCCACACGCAGACCGATCCGCGCCAGAATGCCCTTCCCGTCGAGTCTACCGCCCCGGTTTCGCAGTCGAAGCCCGCGCCTGAATCGCAGGACTCACCGAGCTCGCAGAAGAAGGAGTCTGCCGCGAGTCTGGGTTTTATCTTTATCGGAGCCGCCGCCCTCACGTTCAGTACGTCGCGAGCATTTCGCGTCTTCCGCGCAAAGCTGATCCTTCGAACCATGCAACAGTCTCCCTTGGCGCGGCTTACACCCTCTCGTCCGCCGTGGAATCACACGAATTGCTTGTTGCCTTGCAGGTCCGCTACAGCTACCTGATGGGCAGGTGCGAAGCTTTGGAGGAGAGGGCTAGTACGCTCGACGAACGCCTCTTCAAGTTGGGCCAGGGTGCGTCCGCTTGGAATCCGACTGTCTCCGCGGAGGTCGTCTCAATTCGACCTTGTTGCAGACGTCGCTGTTGTCAAGTACATCGACGGCGCGCTTGGTCTCCCCCCCATTCTTGCCCGGTCCCGGCTGATCACGCATTTCTCTCCCGCTACCTCGCAGGCGTCAACCACGACAAGCAGATCTCCGAGCCTACTGCGCAGATTGAGGTGAAGGAGACGACGACCGGCGCTTCTCACGCTTGACTTCTGGAAGCTTTTCCGCTTCGCATCTACTCGCCTTGAAGATTCCCTTCGTAATCACTCTGCTTGCAACTTACCCACAGCGTATTCTAAGGTACTCCTGGTCTTCGCGTCACGCGTAGGAGGGCAGCGGAACGTGATCGGCGAGTCGTGCCGGGAGGCGCTGCGCGCTTTCCTTCTTGTTCCCTCTTTCCTCTCTCTTACTCTCCTCTACCTTCGGCTGAGCTCAAGCTCCTTCACGCTTGCACAACTCTGACGTCGGACTCAGCATGCTCCCTCGTCTCTCAGCCATCGCCCGTACCGCCCCTCTGGCGCGGGCTCCCCTCGCCTCCTTCCGGCTCACTCGAGGCGTCCCTCTCCTCGCCTACCTCACTCGTACACACTCTCACCTTCACCCTCGCCCCTTCAGCGCGACTGCCGCGTACCTGGCGACGCCTTGCAGCCTCACTCGAGCCTACAGCCAGGACTCAAACGCTCCGAGACCTCCTGCCCCGACTTCCCCAAAGCGCAGCGAGCTGCAGGCGTTCGTGCAAGAGGGCTATGCTCACTGCCGTGCCGAGCTCCCGCTTGGCGCAGCTAAGTGGTTCGTGCTCACCGCTCTGGCAGCGGGCTTCGTGGTGGCTTGCATCACATCCGCGGCCATTATCGCCTGGGTGGGCTTGGCGACGCTAAGCCTGGTGTCCAAAGTGTACAGCTGGATCCCGCCGGCGGATTGGTTGGCCGAGTCCTTCGAGCAGGAAAGGTTGGACTCGGAGAAACGTGCTCGCTTCCTTGCTGAGCAGAGGGAATCTCTGGCGCAGTCGAGTCAGAGCGACAAGAAGGCGTAAACGATACAACAGCAATCAGAACGACCCGCTGGCAAACACTATTTGGCCCTCTCCGCCTCTCCTCGTCTCCTCCTCCTTCTCTTCCCTCCTCCCTTTGTAACTTCCCCTCTCGTGAACGCCGTCTGGAATCATTACAGATTACTTTCGAAGTTGTAGCCACGCAATCGTCCATCAGCGATGAACCGCAACTTTGACATCTCCCGCCGCCCCCAAGGGGACCCTCTTCACCTTCGACAGCTCACTCTCGCTTCGCAACCTCTCCTGCTGCTCTCGCTTGACGCCGCACGCTATGACAGACATCTTTGCTGGCGTGGACTCGCAAGCCGGCCCCTCTACGACGCGACAATCGCGCCAGGACGCTTCATCAGCTTCGCCGGGGTTGGAGGATGGCATCACGAACACAAGCGGCGGGGATGGCCAGAAGAAGCGCCGAACACGCAACGGATGCCTGGTCTGTCGCAAGCGCAAGAAGGTGCGCCCGCAAACGCTGTCCAAGCCCGTCCGATCGTTCACGAGTTGACTGTCTCCTCCCGGGACGCAGCTGTGCGACGAGCAGAAGCCCTCGTGCGGCGCCTGTACACGTCTGTTGCTCACTTGCGAATGGGAGGATAAGATGCAGGCCGCGCTCGAGCGGCGGAGGAAGCGTATCGAGCGCTTGCAGCAGAAGGAGCGGATCAAGCAGGAGGAGGAGGAGAAGTCGCGCGAGTTGCAGGCGAATGCGGGTGCCGCTGGCACGCCAGACTCGATGATGGCCGTGGCGGCATGGCCGTACGGAGCGGCCGGGATGGGCTGGCCACCAACGATGATCCCGTCGTGGCCATCTACTGGAGTCGACTTTGGCATCCCTCGTGCGTACCGCCTCCGCTCTGTCGCTTTACCAGCCTGCTCACGGTGAAAGGTGCAGCCTACAATCCCGCAACCCCGTCAATCGTGCCACAACCGCCCACCTTCTCCGCCTCGCCTTCTGCTCCTCCCGTTTCGACTGCATGGATGCCGTTCCTCGGCTCTTTTGCCCCTACGCCGTACGAGCCTGCTGCGACGAACGAGCCGATGGGATGGTCCGCCACTCTGCCACCGCATGTCGGAGCCTTCTCGCCTCAGGCCGGTCCAGCGCCTGCGATACTTCCGCAGTCTGCCAGCTCCGGACAAGCTGACGACGAACGGCAGAGCGAGCAACTCGACGTCGATCATAAAAGCACCGGCTCGAGCCCGCCTTTCGACCTCTTCGCCCTCCTGCGCTCGCCATCGCCTGGCGCGCACCCCTTCTCAGCCGCGCTCAATCAGCCGATGCTCGACAACCTCGCCTTGCCAGGATCAAACGAAGCATTGTCTTCGCTCGATCTCCAGATGGTCGCGACGAAGGCGGTTGATGCGGATCGCCTCGCTCTTGCTGCCTTCAGCGATGCGGTTGCGCAAGCGCAAGTCACGCCTCATCCCGATCAGCCTCTTCCGGTCGCCGTCAACCAGGCGGCAAGCTTCCTGGCGTCTGCGGACTTTGCGTTCACGCAGTCGTACCTGCTGTCACATTGTGCGTCCGCTCGTCTCCTCGTCCGTTTCAATCGCTCACAGCTCCTCGCGCAGACACCACTTCGCTCGCTCGTCTCGTTTCCCTCGCCTCCGCGCCCTCCTCCGAATCTTCGTCGTCTCGTCCCTCCTCGTCTTCCGAACGTTCGCAGTCACGCTCCCGCACAAGCCGCGAGCGAGAGCGTACCGCCGCAACAGCGAAATCTGCTCGCGCGTCCGCCAACCTCTACCTCTCGCTCGTCCCTCTCGCGCATCGCCACACCTTTCTCCTGCATGCCATCCTGTCGTGGAGCGCCGCCAACCTCGCAGCGGCATCGGCGGCCAGGCAGCAAGGTGCCGAAGCACCTGTGCCGGGACAGCCGCCTGCGGGAGGAGGGAACAGTGTGATGGCGTCGCTGTCGGACCAGCTCGGCCACCTGGCCGATCAAGGACTCGTCGCTGCGCTTCCGGCTCTCGAGGCGTATGCAGCCGCCCGAGCAGAACGGGCGGCGGATCAGTCGATGAGCGACGAGACGAGGCGGGAGAAGGATCTGGAGGAGATACCGCAGATTTGGGAGGCGATGCTTGCGGCACGGTTGATGCTCACGCATACGGCTATCTGTCAGGGCGCCGTGGACCTGTGGCGCACCCGCATGCGAGAGGTGCGTTCACAATTTCACCTTCCCGAGCCGCGCGCTGATTCGCAACTGAGCAGGCCGCGCAAATCATCAACCTCGTCGGCGGCGTACGCCAGTGCCGCTCGCCTCTCGCCCGCCAGCTCGTCAAGAACCTTCTCTACCACGACGTCCTCTCGTCTTCGTCCCGCAACGACGGCTTGCTCGTCGACTACAGCGCTCTGCGCACGCGAGACTCGGCGCGAGACGGAGGCAGCGCTAAAACGAGTCCTGCGAGTGCGACGCCGGGCGAAGGTGACAGCGAGCAGGACAGACTGGACGAGGAGGACGAGGAAGATGTGCTGGACACGCTCATGGGTGCCGCCGAAGGTCTGTCTTGCTCTTCCAATGATCTCTCAAAATGGCTGACGCGCGATCCTCCGCCAGCCGTCTTCCTGCTCATCGCCTGCATCACAAACCTCGCCAAGGAGAAGCGGCAAGCGCTCAAGACCAGTGGCGGAACGATCGCCGAAGACGACCTCTCGACATACATGCGCAAGGTCGAGGAGATCAAGTACGAACTCGAGCGGGAGAAGGACAGGATGGATGCCTTTTTAGTCGGTGCGTGCACGTCTGTCCGCTTGTGCTCAACATATGCCTGATCGCTCGATCCGTGCAGAGCGTCCCGACCTCGAGCCTCACCGCTACTTTCACGAGGTGCGTACTTGACGCTTGTTCACGCGATCTCGACTGACTCACGCCTCCCGCAGGTCTTCCGCCTCGCCGCCCTCCTGTACCTCGAGATGCTGCTCGAGCTTCCGCCCACCTCGTACCCGATCCTGCTGCTTGTCCGCAAGATGCTGAGCCTGGTGCGTCGCCTTCCCAAGTCGCCGAAGACGCAAAGCTGACAGCGTTCCGCTTGGGCAGACTGAAGTCATCGTCAGCGAGTCGCTGCCCGGCTTGTGCAGCATGCATTGGCCACTCTTCCTAGTCAGTCGCTTTTTTCTCTCTCTCAACGCGCTCCAATGCTGACCTCGTCAAGCGCAGATGCACCTCAACTCGACGCCGCTCGTCTCGCCTCACTCGTCCTTGACCGACCGCGCCCGCTCAACCCGTCTCTTCGACCGACACATGGACGAGTTCACGTTCATGAACACGAAGCGGTCGCGTGCGCTCATCGACGAGGCGTGGAGGAGGAGCGAAGACGGGAGGAAGTTCGTGGACCCGGATTCGATTCTCGAGGAGTGGGGCTGGCATCTCAATTGGGCGTAGCAGCAGTTCTCGCTATCTTTATCGGTTCGTCATGCGGTGTTGTCAATCCTAGCCTCGTCGCACGTCTGTACACCGAGACTGGAAGCGCGAGACCGCTTCTATTTCGTTTCCTCGCCCGTCCCGCCCAGCCATCTCCGCACGATGCCCAACCCGACCGCTCCGTCCGTCTTCGTGTACGCGTCGAGCAGGAGGCGAGAGAGGAGGAGATCGATCTCGTCGAGTTTGGCGGGAGCGAGCAGCGGATCTGCTGGTGCGGCGAGAGAGCGGAGTCGAGGAATGCACTGAACCTCGCGACCATTCTGGCATCAGTCACGACTCATCCGAGATAGAGTAGGCTGAGGGAACACGCAGGCTCACCAGCTTCGCACCCATCGCAGCTCGTCTCGCCGCGCCCTTCAGCGGCACCTCGTCGCCCTCTTCCGTGCTCATCTCGATCACCCGCAGATACTCCTTCCACGCCATATGTACCTCACCCGCCGTATACGCCGTCTCAGCGAACTTGAGCGCGACCCAGGGATCGTGCGGAGCGAGGATGACGGCGTGGCTGAGGGCTGTGAGGGCTTGAGGGTAGAGTGCGAGGGAGGCGTAGTGTGTCGAGAGGGTGAGCCAGCCGGAAAGATCGGCATAGTAGGTGTCGAGGTATTGCGTGAGGAGGGAGATGCCTTTTTGGCGGGAGAGTGAGGCGGAAAGGTAGGATTGTTGGGCTGGTGAAGATGCGGAGCCCTTGCCGCTCGGAAGTTCGAAGAGAGGCGAAGAGAGGTGGAGGGCGATCAGGCGTTTGCGAGAGTTCTGCGAATGTCAAGCGAGTCAGTCGTATTCGGTGAGGGTGAGGAGGATCGGGAGGTGCGAGACGCACCACATCCGTCTCGTCGTCGTTCAAGCACTGCTCGTACAGCTCCCGTGCGCCAACCAGATTGCCCTTGCACTCGAGCAGCAAGCCGCGAAGGTAGGCGACGCGATGTGGTGTCGACGAGAAGTGCGTGAGGAGGCGGTACGAGAGGATCTGCGCGCGGAGTATCGTCAATCAGGTCCGTTCTGGATGATATCGCCCTGATGAGCGCAGAGGAGTCTACGTACCTCTGCTAACTCGAGCTGTCCACATTCCACCCCGGCGAGGACGACCTGTTCCATCGAGTCCCACGCTGCAAAGCCAGCTCTATCAGCCGGCACTCTGACAAGAGCTTGGAGAAGTACGTACACTGGTCCTTCCCGCCCTTCAAAGCGCCCCGTTGCTCGAGCACTCGTCCCAACTCCAGCACCCGTTCCGCATGGCGGTCCTGCTTGACCCTCGTGTCGCGGAGTTCGTCAAAGATGGCAGCAGTCGAGAGCTTGTTGGCGTCTGTCAGAGCAGTCCTAGCCATGTCAATCAGCGGTGTAGCCGTCTCTAGACGAGGTTCAAGCGGCGCAACGCTGATGAAGTGGGGCGTGGGCTGCGACCACACACTCTCCCTCGCTTGGAGCTGTGACGACTAGCTAGACTTCGCTTTCAGTAGCTGATCACTGCGGCTGGAGAAGCTCCGGACTCCCCGCTCGCTGCTGCCGCCGCCCGACCCCCTCATCTTCCTCAACGACTGAACGTCGTCTCACGGACAGCCGGCTCCAAGTTGAGGGGTTTGAAGGCTTAGCGAGCACTTGAACGTGGTGCGTGAGCCACTGGAGGTCGCGATACCCGCTACAAGCTGACATGTCCCTCGGCAGATGTCTCGACAACCGTCCTCCTACTCCTCGGCAACCTCTGCTCGAATGCGCCAGACGCCGTCCAACTCGTCCTTCACGGGTAGCGGAGGCAGCGGCGGGACTGGCGGAGGAGATGCGGCAGGAGCGGGAGCTCTCGCAGCGGTCTTCCGCACGCTCGTCTTTGGCGGAAGTGTTCCGATACAGGTGGTCCTAGCGGAGAACGAGCTACCAGCGCAGGCAGATCGCAGCATAGAAGCGTATTACGTGCGTCACTCCTCCTTGTAGCGAAAGAGCTGATCGCTGACCACCATTTCGCAGGTTCAAGCCCCTCGAATCGCTTACCTCCCCCTTCTCCTCCCACAAATACGAAAGTACTTCGTCAACCTCGTTCTCGACGACAACACAGCAGCGAGCCTGCGAGATCAAGACCTCTGGTTCGAAGCTGACGGGGTTCCGCTCAAATGGTGCGCCGCACGCTCTCCCGTTTGGTCGAGCTAGACTGATGAATCCTTACTTTGACCCCAGGCACTGGCCTATCGGACTTCTATACGACTACCACTACCTCGCCAATCAGCCATCTCTCCTCCCACCTCGACCATCCACCACGACCGCCGACTCATCTCTCCCCTCTTCCCTCGCCTCTGTCTTCGCGCCCCTCTCTGCCTCTACCGCTCAACTCTCCTTCGACCAGCCCGAATCTCGCGACGCGACTCTCCGCGCACCCTCCGCATCCTCGCACACCGCTCGCCCCCGAACACCTTCCTCGGCTCGCTCCATACCTACCTCGTCACTGCCGCCTTCTGATCCGACACAGCCGTGGAAGATCACTCTGCACCTTCGAGATCCGCCAAGCGATGTGTTGGTCGTCAGCAACAAGGTTGAGGATGCGCGAGTCGGCTTTATGGCGATGGTCAAGGTGCGTGCGCCGTCTTTTCGAGCCTCAGTCTGTGTGACCAGCACACTGACTCTGGTGATGCACGCAGGAAGCGGATTACGTCCGGTCGGGCAACACGAAGCGGGTGATGAACTTGCGGAAGGAGCAGCAGGACGGCTTGTGGGAGGGACTCGTGCAGAGTGAGCGCTCTTCAATCGCTTTGAGCAGCTGCCTTCGCGCATAGGTCGAGCGTGAGCTGACATGTCGCGCGACACAGACAACTTCGACAAGTACTGGTCGGTTGGCTCGCGACTCGTTCCTCTCCCTTCTCTCGGCCCTCACTTCGCCTCGCCCGCATTAATTCGCTCGCCTACGCCTTCGAGCGGAAACGAGCGGGTACCGGACGCGAACGGCGTGAGAAGTGTGCCGGTCAAGGTGTATCTGCCGGAAGGCGCGCAGCCATTGCAGGAATTGGTGTCGCCGCTGAGAGAAGACGGTGCGTTCTCTTGTCCTGTTCCAGCTCTCATCATGGCTTGGGCGTCACTCACGCTCTCTCGCTTTCGCAGGAACACCAACAACCCTCCAGCACTTCCTCTCGCACCTCCTTCCCCTCCTCTTCCCGCCATCTTCCGCCTCCTCTCCTTCGCTCGCGTACCCTCTCATACAAGGCGTCTACGTCCCCCTCGCGTCGGAGATGGGCTGGCTCGGCGCGTGTTTGGCGGGTGCGGACGGGTGGGTATCGGTTGTCGTCGTGCTGGACGAGCGGGAGGAGTCGTGAGGGCCTGTAATGCGGTGCTCAATGACTCTTGCCTCATGCCAGACGGCTCAGTCGGCGACGTGACCACAGGCGACGCGACGAGGAGGAGGGGGCGCGAGCGTGCTTGCCCGTGGACTTTCCGCTGCGACGTCCCATCGCTTCTCTCGCTTCTCCCTCGTTCGCCTCACCTCTGCGTGGCACTACCATGCACCGGTACTCGCCACACGCTGCCGCTTCCACCGCTCGCTACGAGTCAACCGCTTCCTCCTCTGCTCTCTCCTCCTCTTCCTCGTCGGAGGATGAGAAGTATGGCTTTCGCCAGACACTGCTCGACAAGCCCGGTGACACTGTGATTCGACGACGGAGGCAGGAATGGGTCAAGAAGAGCGGGGAAAAGGGGCACCATCGCAAGCAGGACGGAGGAGACGGGGACGACGACGACGACGGCAAACAATTCGTGCGTTCTCCCACAACCTCCCTTCGACGATTACTGACGCTGCTGAGCTACAGCACCTCAGCAAACACACGAAACGAATCATCATCTTCTCAGTCCTTGCGGTGGTCATCCTCGCCGGCGCTTTTATCGCCTGGAAATGGGGCAAGAGCATCTGGGACCACGCCGTCGACTTTGTCACCTTTCCCACAGTCACTACGCGTGCGTCGACGCCCTTCGTCAGCTTCTCACGTTCGCGCGGCCAGAGTTGACTGTTCCTTCGCAGCGCTTGACCTGACTTCGGCGTTCATGAGCGTCGTAGGCGACGTGACGTCTCGTGCGTATCTCATACTCGCTCGGAGTCGTCGAAAGCTGACCCAGAAGACGGCTGCAGACGTTGTTGGCGCTTTCAGCACGGCAACAGCCGGTCCGTCCCGCTTCGTTTCCCTCATACTGAATCGTTCCGAACTCACCTCTCAAATTCCTCTGCCGGACAGCCGTCGCCGGCGCCGAACACACCGCAACATCCGCCGTTGCCGGCGCAGCAGAAACAGCAACTCATGCCGTCGCGGGTGCGGCTCAGACTGCAGTTGGCGCAATCACCAGTGCGTCGCCTCCGCTTCTCTGACCTAGCGAACCGATATTGACGAAGAAAATGTCGATAGAGGGCATCGGTGGGATCTTCGGACATCTAGCGTAGCGCAGGAGGAGGGAGAGGGTCGACCTTCGCAAGTCTGGTTCGCTTCAAGGCGGCTGTATCGACGCGTATGTTTCATCATCTGCCGCAACTTGCACAGTAGAGAAGCGCGGAGACCAGACCAGCGGAAGTCTACGCAAGTGGGCGTGAGACTCACCTGCACACGCTTGCTCCCGTCAAAGCGTCTGAACCTCGCTCGTTCCATACGTAGAAGAAGCTATAAGGCAGCTGCGTTGCGAATGCTACCATCTATAGAGAATGCTGACCGTCTAGTCCGAAGTTGCGAGTTTCTCGGCGCCGATGAAGCGCATCGTGCTCTCCCAGACGAGGAGGGCCGAGGCGTTCTGCGAGCCGCACGCGCGAGGGTCAGCGCGAAATGTAGAAGAGGAGGGAGAGAGAGGGGACGCACGGTAGGGAATGCTCGGAGGATGCAGGGGACGAAGCCGCGATAGAAAGCCTGTGGATCGACATCAAGACGGCTCATCAGCTCGCTTGCTCCAAGCTGAAAAGAGCGAGAGAAGGGTCGCGGCACACGTACTTTTGCTCCGCCTTCTGCGTATATCTGTCTTGCGCAGGACATCCAGGTTGGGTATCGAGGGTTGGTGAGGGAATCGGTCATGAGGCGGCTGTTCCGTATAGACACAAATGAGTCAGCGGTTAAATCGGCAGCAGGCACGAAGTGCGGCAGAGGGAACGAAGGAGGAGGAGCGGAAGTGGGCAAAGCGAGAGAGGCGAGGGGATAACGCACTTCTTGACCGCATCAAACGGGAAGCTGCCCATCCAGAATGTATTTGAGGCGAGACCTGTGCAATCAAATCTCGTCAGCGTTGCACGCAGGGCTGCAAAAGGAGAAGGAGGAACGTACCGCCTGCGAGGAAGTTTGCCGTGCCGGGCTTCATGTCCGGCACGTGTTTTCGGAATGCGCGGAGGATGACTTCATACGAGAAAAACCTGCGTGCACGCATCGCATCAGTTCTCTCCAGTCTTGAACCCGTCGAAAGCGAAGCGAAAAAACGAAACGCACATCATCCCCATCCAACTTCGGAACATCAGCGTTGCTCCAAACCCATGCCACAAGCCCCTCACGCCCCTGACCTGCACGATCTTCTTCGCGCAGTCGATCGGGCCGGTGTACAGTCGCGGACCGGTCGTCTGCATTTGGAGGCGGGCTTTGAGGTGTTCTGTTGGGCAGGCGACGACGCAGACTGTTTGGCCTGCGAGGAGTCCTGCAATCTGTACAATCAGACAGCTGAGTCAGCTCGATTGACGTGAGTGAAGGAGGGAAAGGAGGGGAACGCACAAAGTGACCGCCCAAACTCAGCTGCAAGCCTTTCGACAACCCGTCTTTGCCCAATCCCGCGCCGTCGTCTCGCCAGCCCGACCGCCAGCCAGACTCAAATCGTGCTATCAGTAGTCGGTACTGCGCACGATGGAGAGCGTTAGCAGAGGAAAGCTAGAGAAGGTAGGGAGGAACAAACTTGGTGCAGAGAACCCATCAGCATCGAGTCGCTCAGCGTCCAGCCTATCGCAGGTGGTGTAGCGCCTGTTCACCCGAGCCCATCAGCCCATCGAAACTCTCGAACGCGGAGACGAAAGCCGCGCAACGCACCCTTATACAACGCCCGCGGCCCTTCCGCCCGAATCGTCGTCTTCAGACACTCCCATGGCCCGCCGTACGTCCCTGGCGGGGAACACTGTAGTCGGACCTTAATCACGTCGAAGGGGTGGCCTGATTCCTCGCAATCCGGTCAGCACTTCGTTTCTCGTCGACGAGGAGGATAGGGACGCACCGACGACGAGCTTCGTCATCCCGCTCGCTGTACCCGCCGCGAAACCCCTCAGATCAACCGCCCTCTCCTTGCCCTTGCCCTTGCCCTTCAAGTCCTCCTTCACAACCTCCATCGAACCGCTCGTCTGGCCCTGCTCATACGCATCGTGCCGCACGAACGGCGCTGCTGGGCTTGCGTCTGACGGATAAGCCGGATGGGAGGGGAGCGTGCGGGATGGCAAAGGGTCAGAGGTCGTGGAGGTTGCCATCGCTGTGAAGGGAGATGAGGAGGATAGAGGTGGGGCGGAAGAAGGGCGGGAGAGCTGCGAGACGGCAACGGGAGCGTCCAAGCAGTCCAGTAGCTCCCTTAACCCTAGCAACGATCCTATGCCAGACCAGCGAGCGAGAGGAGGCGCGGAAAGCGACAGTTCGCAGGGATCGAAAGTTGTCAACGATGGAACCGGAGGCCGAGGCACTCTTCAGCGCGATCGAGACGGCTTTCGGAGCGTCGAGCGCAACGGAGACGGCCGGAGCTTGCGAGGAGGAGCGGGACAGCCAGAAGGAGCGCGAGCACCGCAAGATCTCTCTCCCTCGACGTTTCCGTAACGTTTGCATGCACACGCAGGTGCGCAGGATGAGGAGAGTGTGTTTCTCCACGTTGTAGTGCATCTGCGACTGAGGAAACAGGCGTCGAGAGTCGAGGAGTGGAAGGTATCGTCCGCGAAGCTGATCTGTGACAGGGTGCGAATGACGGGTCAGTACGCCGTTCACGACACCTCCGTCAGACTGCTGTTTGTCCATGCAGATCCGCCAGCACCGGTCCGCCGGGTCGCAAGTCGACTGGAAGGTCGAGCCGCCGTCGAAAAGCCTCAGTCACGGGTAACGAGCCCAAAGATTGTCCGCTATGATCTGAGCGGTAGGATCAATTGGATTGCGTCTAGGACGCGGAAGACATCATGGGCTTTTCTTCGGCGGCGTTGCGGTTGAGGGTGGATCGCCGAGAAGTCGAGGAGGAGAGGGTGGTGTCCCGTTCCTGCTACTGCGCCCGCCCTGCCACGCTTCTGCACATCACGCCGACCTGGCCAGCGCGCCAACTCGTCCGATGCGCGGTGCGATGGAAGCTTTTCCCCCCTCCATTGTACACCGGTCGTAGCTCGACGAGCAGAGCAGCGTGCGCAGCGAGACCAAAACTGGGAGACTCACCAATCACGAGCGAGTCTAGTAGAGGTCCCAACGAGCAGTCCAGCGTGAGAAACGGAGCGAGGAGTGAGGTGCACGAGGCAAAGAGGCGAGCTGGCGAAAGCGAGCGGGTCGACTGGCTCACGTACCACGACGAGGGCGCTCTGAGCTGCTCGAGAGACTCGTACACCGCTAGAACACGGTTAGAACACCCGCACACACCCACACAGCCCGCCGGCCCAACTCCCAGCTCATCTCGTCGTCTCCTCACCTTCATCTCGACCCGCAACTCGTCAAACTCGCCGACACAGCGCCTGCTTGACTCGTGCTCGGGCTAGATCGCACCATCCAACTCTCCTGACCCCACACGTCTTTGTCCGCCCTCGCCCGCCCTCCTCCTTCTTCGAACGACCCCCCCTCGCCTCATCCCGACAATGTCCAACCCGCTGCCGAGCGGGACTCCAGCGCGGTCGATCGCGAGGGTGTACGCAGACGCCAACTCGAGCAGGCCCAAGAGCTGGTGGAACTATGACGAGTTGATGGTGCGTCCCTCCTCTCTGGATCCTCGTGAGAGGGTTTGCGCTAGTCACGACAGGCGCTGACGGGCTTCGCTTTGTGTGGGAACAGGTTGCATGGGTGCGTTTAGCATGTGTCGATGGAGAGCGAGGACGGGACTGACGGGTACGTCTTGCTGACTTCGCAGGGGATTCAAGACAACTACGAGGTCGTGCGCAAGGTTGGGCGAGGAAAGGTGAGCCCTCCTACGACACGTCAACCGTCTGCCAATCTGATCAGCAAGCAGACGATGGGCGTCGTTGTCGTACTTTTCGAGGTCTCGCTCACACCCCTCGTCCCGCGTGCAGTACTCGGAAGTCTTCGAAGGCGTCAACATCGTCAACGACGACAAGTGCGTGATCAAGGTTCTCAAGCCCGTCAAGAAGAAGAAGATCAAGCGCGAGATCAAGATCCTGCAAAACCTCGCCGGAGGCGAGAACATCATCAACCTGTATGATGTCGTGCGGGACCCGCAGGTGCGTTGGGCGTACGACTTCTCCTCCGTCTCGAGTTCTACTGTCTCCCCGCAGCTGCGATGCACGGAGGCATACTCGATGTTGGCGGATGCAAGCTGACGCCCTCCCCTTCGCGCCTCGCAGAGCAAGACCCCCTCGCTAGTCTTCGAGCACGTCAACAACACCGACTTCAAAGTCCTCTACCCTCGCTTGACCGACTACGACGTCCGGTACTACATCTACGAACTGCTCAAGGCGCTCGATTTCTGCCACTCGAGGGGAATCATGCATCGCGATGTCAAGCCGCACAATGTCATGATTGATCATGAGAAGCGGCAGGTGAGTCGGGCGCCCGCTCGATACTTGCGTTACCGTTCTCGCCCACCGGCGACCGGTTCCAGCGCTGGCAGTTGAGCGGCTTCTCGACTGACCCGACTGATTGTGCGCCCAGCTCCGCCTGATCGACTGGGGACTCGCCGAGTTCTACCACCCCAACACCGAGTACAACGTCCGCGTCGCCTCGCGCTACTTCAAGGGTCCCGAACTGCTCGTCGACTTCCAAGGTTCGTTCGCGCTCCTCTCTTCAAACTGTTCTACCCATTCGGACGAAGGTACTGATAGAAGGGCTACGCCGTGATCAGAATACGACTACTCGCTGGATATGTGGTCCCTTGGGTGCATGTTTGCCAGCATGATCTTCCGCAAGGAACCGTTCTTCCACGGCCACTCGAACGGTTCGTCGCGCTCTTTCCCCCTTCAGCTGCTTCTCCCGTCGAGATGCTGATGGTTGAGATTTCCCTGCGTGAACAGAGGACCAGTTGGTCAAGATCACGAAAGTCCTCGGGACGGATGAGTTGTACGAGTACCTCGAGAAGTACGATATCGAGCTCGCGCCCGAATTCGACGATATCCTCGGCCGGTACGTCCCGCCTCTCCCGTTCCTCTCCTTTTCTTGACGCAGAGCTGATGAGTGAGTGGGGGATACAGGTACGCGAAGAAGCCGTGGTCAAAGTTTGTGAATGCCGACAACCAGCGATACATCGTGCGTCCCTCGCTTCCTTTCTCCCCAATCTCCTCACTCGCTCTCTCCCTTTCTCCTCTCGGTTTTTCTCTCCTCGCTACACCTCGCTCTCCTCGCACGCCACGCCCGCCTCGCAACCTCGCTGACGCTCACCTCCTCGTCTTGCAGAGCAACGAAGCGATCGACTTCCTCGACCACCTCCTCCGGTACGACCACAACGCGCGCATCACGGCCAAGGAAGGACAGGGGCATGCGCTGTTCGCGCCGGTTAGGGAGCAGGAGAGGCAGGGGAAGGGGAAGGTTGAGGAGATGAGGTAGGCGCGGCGTGAGGGGTGAGGACGGGTGGAAGCCTGTTGGGCTTGGGGTTGTGGCTGGGGGCGCGGTAGGGGACTCGCGTGCGTGGGTAGACAGCGAGGGTGCAGGAGAAGCGAGGACGACTCGACACCTCTCCTCAACCTCTTCCTCCTCCACCTCCTCCACCTCGCCGTGCTTTGCGTTGTGTTTCTCGTCTCTGTTATTCCTCTCTCCTTCTCCTCGATTTTGCTCTAGAGGCCGTGCATCATCCTCGTTGTACCAGCAGCCTCCAAGATGCCGCCTCGCGAGAGAGAGTCCTCGACTTCTCCTGCGCTACAACGCTTCACTTTCCGCTCGTCGTTGTCCTGAGTATGCACGCCAGCTCTGCACGCTTCGCTGCGTTCCAATCGCGCTCGCCCGATTTGGTCGATGACGAACTTCGCCCCACAACGTTGGACATCGGCTTCAACTCGCTTGAAAGGGCTGCTTACCGCTCGTCCTTACCGCTTGTGATAGCACTGCTGCATGCTCAGCAGCTCACTCTACTCGCTCACAACCCGCTCAGCTCGATCCGCTCTCGCCCCGCTCCGTCTCGCCGCCGCAATGTCCACCCGAATCCGCGTCGCATCGCTGGGGGATCTCAAGAATGGAGAGATGTGCGTGGTGCTCGTGTAGGCTGGGAACGGAGTGCGCTGATGGTCGTGGCGGTCTGCAGGAAGGAGATCCCGTTCCCGAAGGAGGACTCGGAGAGCAAGATCCTCCTCTCAAAGGTCCGCTCGTCCTCCGCTCTTCCTCCTCAATTCCTTCCGTCGGAGCTGCGGTTCGACTCAAGCGACGTGTAGGATAGGTACGGAGGAGCGCGATGAGCTGACGCAGCGATCCCCGTGCAGGTCAAAGACCAGTACTTTGCCAACTCGAACAAATGCACCCACTACGGCGCGCCGCTTGTCAAGGGTGTCTTGTCGCAGGAGGGCAGGCTCGTTTGGTGAGTGGGCGACGCGGAGCTTACGAGCGCTGGACTGACCAGACCTCGCTCGTTTTCTTCTCCTTTTGCCGTTGCGCTCCTCTCGTAATGCGTCAGCCCGTGGCACGGCGCTTGCTTCAGTGCGTCCCATGCGACTCCAATTACGACGCGGAGAAGCTTCTGACCCATTCGACTCGGCAGACGTCTGCTCGAACGGCGACATTGAAGATGCACCCGGCCTGAACGCCCTCCAAAGCTTCAAAGTCGAGACGGACGGCTCATCCGTCTACGTCCTCGCCGACGAGCAGACCGTCTCGAACTCCCGTGAGCCGGCCGCTCCGTCGGTCGAGATCGACTCGTCCGCTTCGCGCGTCGACGTCCTCATCGTCGGTGGTGGGCCTGGCGCGGCGCACACGATCGAGGGACTGCGCGATGAGGGATACACGGGCTCGATCAAGGTCGTCTCGAAGGAACCGCACCTCCCGATCGACAGGACCAAGATCTCGAAGGCGCTCATCTCGGACCCGGAGAAACTCGCGCTCCGTGGAAAGGCGTTCTACGACAAGCTCAAGGTCGACTTTGTACTCGGCGTCGAGGCGACCAAGCTTGATTTCCAGAACTCGAGCGTCGAGCTCGCGGATGGCAAGGAGGTCCAGTACGAGAATCTGATTCTCGCGACCGGCGCCATTCCCGTCAAGATCCCCCTTGACGGACACGACTTGATGAATATCTTTACCGTCCGCGGCGTCAAGGACGCTGAGGCTATCACCGCCGCGATCGGGTCTGCCGAGAAGGACGAGGACAAGAAGAATGTGCGTCGGCTTCCTCCTCCCGCTCGTCTCGCATCTCCTTAACAGTACCGCTCCCAGGTCGTCGTCGTCGGCTCGTCCTTCATCGGGATGGAAGTCGCCCTCGCTCTCGCGGACAAGGCCAAAGTCACGATCGTCGGGATGGAGAAGGCTCCGTTCGAGAAGATTCTCGGCGCGGACATCGGGAACGGGATCCGCAAGGTGCGCTTGCGCTCCTCGTACACTAATCTGGTGCGCCTCGCTGACGCTCGACGCCGGCAGTTCCACGAAGGCAAAGGTACCAAGTTCATCCTCCCCGCCGAACTCTCGCACTTCGCTCCCTCCAAATCCGACTCGACGCACGTCGGCTCAGTCCACCTCAAAGACGGCACCGTCCTCCCTGCCGACGTCGTCATCATGGGAACGGGCGTCAAGCCCGCCACGCAGCTTCTCAAAGACGCCGGGTTGGAGTTGGAGAAGAATGCGAGTGTCAGGACGGATGAGGTGCTGGAGGTTGTGCAGCTGAAGGGGAAGACGCAGGGAAGGGTGTTTGCATTGGGAGATATCGCGACTTTCGATACGCCTAAGGGGGAGAATTACGTCCAGCACTGTGCGTCGAGGCGTCTTCCTTCGTCCGCTTTCCTCTGGGCAAGCGGAAACTGACGATTGAGGATAACTCCCATCCACAGGGAACGTCGCTAGTGTGCGCAGTCTCTCGTTTTCCTTCCCTCTTCTCACGCTTACCCGCTTCTTGTCCCGCAGAACCACGGCCGCGCGATCGCGCACTACATCGCGACGCAGAAGCGCGAGGCGTTCGACAAGATCTCGGTCTTCTGGAGTGCGCAGGTGCGTCGCATCTACCTCCCTCGCTCAGGCAGCATGCTGACGAGACGATGTCGGGATCTGCAGGGCCAGCAACTCCGCTACGCGGGCACGACCAAGGCTTCGAGCTGGGACGACATCATGATTGACGGACACCCCGACCAGCTCAAATTCGTCGCGTACTACTTCCGTGCGTCTGCCCGTTCTTCGCTTCGACCTCGCTGCCAGAGCTGACTCGATGTGAGCTGGCAGAGGGCCAGAATGTCGTCGCTGCTGCGTCGATGCAGCGCGATCCTATCGTCGCCCACATCTCGGAGCTCATGAAGATTGACAAGATGCTCACCAAGGACGAGCTCAAGGCTGGAAAGGTGAGCGAGCGGAGTCCTCGTTGCTATCGACTCTGCTCTCTCCCGAAGATTCGCCCGCTGACAGGACTGTCCGCTGCGCGCAGGACCCGCTCCTCGTCCCTCTCGTCGGCACCGTCTAGGATGCGGCGCCGTCGGCCGCGAAGTCGGCGGCACCCTCTTCCTCCGCGCGTCTCTAAGCCCGCTCGCTCCTCTCGCCTCGCATACCCTTCTGTAGAAACCGCTTCGTCTGAGTGCAAAGGACAGTCTTTTTCAGCGCACGTGCGGCAAAATGAGGTCGATCTGCGCGAAGTGGTGACGCAGCGGATTGCGAAGGCCAAGGGCCGGTGTGGGTCAACTTGCTCTCCAACCGCTCTCTTTCAGCTTCGTACACCGACTTGTGAGTACGACGGCACGTACAGAAGGGCTGGAGCGTTGCTGAACCGGTTGCACCTTGTCCACGTCTTCGTTCGACCCGCTCGCCTCGCCTCGTTCCGCTCACTTCCCTCACGGCCTCCTCCCTGCCTTTCAGCCTCACAGGTACTCAATCCACTCCACTCAAACACCTTTCACACCACACGAGCCAACATGGGAGGCAAGCCCGACAGCCAAGTTATCGACGAGTTCAACGGTGCGTTCCTCCCTCATTCTCCTTCCTCTCTTCGCCTCCCCTGACATGGACGCACGCACACAGACTACGTCAACATGACGCCTGACGAGCTGAGAGACTGGTTGGACACGAATTCGTCGCAAACTGCGGGGTGGAGTAAGGATAATGATGGCAAGGTGCGTCCCTTCTCGCTCTTCCAGCTTTGAGAACGAGGAGAGCTGATGGAGACATGTGGCGGCAGGTCAAGTCGGGTCAGGAGAGTGTTGGACACGAGTCGGGCAGGAAGATTGTGAGTCTCGCCTTTATTTCCCTTACTTCTGGTCGTTGAGGCTGACATTGCGGTCCGCATGGCAGATCGACATCCTCGAGCGCAACCCCGACAAAGATCCGGAGCAATACACCGACGAGGATATCGAGCACATGCGCAAGGGTTCGTCCCGCCCCTCCGCCTTCCCCTACTTTGCTTCCAGCTGACGACGAGATTGCTTGGATAGTCACCTCGTATTGCAAGCGCCATCTCGCGCAGGAGGAGAAGAACAATGCGGAGAAAGATCCGGAGGAGTTGGAGCAAACCAAGTCGTACAGGTCCCTTGTGCGTTCTCCCTGCCCACTCTTCCTTACTGGCGCTGGTGAGCTGACTGAGCGTGCACGAGCAGAAGAACTGGGGACACGACTCGCTCAAGTGAGCGGGAAGAGCTGGGTTGTACAGAGGCAAGCTTGTTGTAGCTGTCGAAGGAATCGCGACTCGTTCCTCGTCTCCGAAGGGACGCCGAGAGCAGCAGGGGCAGTCCGAGAGGTGGTACGTCCCGACAGTACCGAGTGGGAGATAGTGGCGTCGCTCATATGCAGCCGATGAGCCGCGCGAGGCAGGAACGTCCTCATCAGTTCGCTAGCGAGGAGGACCGGGAGTAACTCGGCGGCAACAGCAGCGGGCCGGTCATCGGCAATGTAGCGGCCTCGTAGACACTAGAGTGAGGCTGCCTATGTCCTCGAGTGTCCTTTCGAGGGGTGTCGCCGTTGTGGCAGATGCAGAGCTCATCGCGAACGGACGGGGACAGGGCTTTACCACTCGCTCAACACCGCTTGCTTGGCTTGACGTCGCGTGTACGAAGCTATCAGACTGCTAGGAGTGCACCCAGTCTGCATCAACTCCCCCGAAGCACCGACATCTCCCGCTTGCACCCATCGCTCCACTCCCCGGCGGGACTCGCACGATCCTGAGCGCTTCCTCGCGCCAACAAAGCACGCAGGGATGCCCTACCGCCCTTCAAACGCCCGTCAAAGCCGCGACTCGTCCGCCTACGACCTCCAGACCCGCTACGCCAACACACTCGACTATCACTCCCCTTCGTCTCCCCCACCTCCTCCTCGTTCTCCTTCTTCTTCCCACCCGGCTTTTCTGCGCGACCAACAGTCGCATGCGCGGTATTCATCTGCAGACCTCTACGCCCTCGATCACGGGACGGGAAGGGCAGAAGAAGGGATGTTGATGCGCGAGGAAGAGCGCGGAGGAACGCACAGTAGCGATGAGGAGGAAGATGGGGCGGGCTTTGCGTCGTATGGGGACTTTGAGGCGGCGGGCAAGAGGAAGAGCTCGGTGCACTTGGGCGGGCAGAGGCAGAGCTTTAGGCCGGGGATGGTATCGTGCGTCTTCTTCCCGTCCTGCCGCGGTCCCGCAGAAATTGACGAGACAGCCCCGTCCATCCACAGCCACCCCTCCGGCTTCTCAACCCGCTCCACCTTTGACTCAACCTACCCCAAACCCCCGGCCTCAGCATCCACCTCGAAATTCCCTACCACGCCCGCCTCTGAACTCGTCGACGCGCCTATCCTCTCCCGCGCAGACTGGACGCCCGGCGAAGCGATGCGTGAGAAGGATGCGAGAGACGCGGAGAAGAAGAGGGAGAAGAGGGAGAGGGTCGTGGGGGATGTGAAGGCTGCGGGAAGGGGCGTGGGTGGGTGGGTGAGGAGGAACTGGAAGTGGCTTGTGCCGCTGGTCGTCTTCCTTGGCGTTGCGTGAGTCCGGATGACTTTCTTGGCGCTCTCGTGCGGTCTAGCGCAGCAACTGACGCCTAGAGCAAACCGTCCCGCTCACAGCGCCATCCTCCTCTGCTACTTCCTCATCCCACGCACTCCCACAATCACCTTCAACTCGCCCAAGATTCCCGACCCGGCACTCACGTCGGACGACCCGTCGCCTTACGTCTCGTCTGCAGATCCGACTGGATTCAGCTTTGGTGCGAATTTGACGCTGGCGAGTGAGTCGGCCTTTCCCTTCTCCGCTGTCCGCCTCAATGCCTCTCGCATGTACGTGAGACATCTGCGTGGCTGACAGGCTGACTCGCCCTGGCTTCCAGTCGACTCCTCCGCCTCGTACCTTCCCGTCCACTACCGCTCCTTCGCCATCACCGTCCGCCTGCAAGAGACCGACGGGATCGTCGCGACGCAGAAGTGGGACGCGGGGGAGATCAAGGTCCAGCCGAAGAGGGTGACGAGTTATCAGGTAAGTCTACGGCAGGGGTGGACATTGCTCGCGGGCGGGGGAGTGACTACGAACTGGTCGTCTTCGAGAGTCGAACTGATGCATGGATGCTCGCGCAGTTCCCGATCCAGTTCTACGGCAACTACTCGAGCTCGAGCAACCCAACCTGTGCGTCCTCCCTCTCCCCCTCCCCTTGAACACTCCCTGACCCTCACTTGCGCAGACCAAATTATGCGCTCCTCCTGCGCGCACCTCTACCCCACGACTGACCGCGCCCCACTGAACTTGACCGTCACCGTCTCGAGCGAGATCACGGGCGTTGTTGGCACGAAGGAGAGGACCGCGAGGTTGGATGCGGTCGAGTGTCCGGTACAGTGGAGTGGGACGGCGGCGTGAGGCGACGCACGGCAGCATTACGCATTTACGCTTCGCCGACCTCGTCCAGCATAACCGCCACTCGCCGTCCGCCTCCTCTTTCTTCGCAGTCGACTCTCTCGCCTTCTCGCTCGTCTCTCGCCTTCGTCGTTCACCTCTCCAACATGCTCGCTCGCTCGCCGTCATTCTTGTCGTACACTTTCAGCATCCTTTCGCTCGCAGACACTCATTCATTCGCCGTACTCGGTCCTGCATTCCATCGTTTGCCCTCCCTTCTCCCGCCCGGATCGTCAGCGCTTTCCCAGCGCGTTCAGGGAGACTACCCAGACCTTGGCGTCCAGCAAAGGCTCCCGCAAGCCGTTTTGACCAGGGCGAGTGAGCTGATTAGACTGGTTTGTAATCTTCTCAATAGACCCGAGTCAAGACTCTTCATCTCTCTCGTTCGCTCGTCTCGCCTGTCCCGCTAGAGCTTTTGGGAAGCTAGATTGGCCTGCTTGCTGACTGTCGAGCCAGCTGCCCACCACGTCTCTCCCGCGCGCCGTCCAGTCCCTGCGCGGCCGCTGCTCTCGCCTCCTCGCCGCACCCGCCAACAACCCCTTCACACTCGCACGAACGACCCGTGGAAGCCACACAGCCACCATGGCACCCCCAGCAGCCGCCTCACAGGCGAAACCCGCCTCGACCGTCGCCCCGCCCGCCCAGAACACCTCGAAGCGCGACTTTCTCATCTCGCTCGAACAGCAGGCTCAGAAGCGCTGGGCCCAGGACCGCCTCTTTGAGCAGGACTCGCCGTATGCGACGGGCGAGGCGGACATTCCTAGCGACGAGTTTGCCAAGCATGCCGCGGAGCTCAGGGAGAAGTATCCCAAGGTCCTCGCGACCATGCCCTACCCGGTCAGTCTGCGAGGCGTTCGTTGGGCCGAGCGGTCTAGTCGACCTGATCTACGGCTCATGGCGAGATGATCACGCAGTACTGACGCTTTTGATTTCTCGTGCAGTACATGAACGGCTCGCTCCACCTCGGACACGGCTTCACCATCTCCAAGATCGAGTTCCTCACCGGTTTCGAGCGCATGCGCGGCAAGCGTGCCCTCTGGCCCTTCGGCTTCCACGCGGTGCGTTCGTGTTTCGCTTCGGTGGGGTCTCGTCGACGAGTCGGGAGGAAGGGTTCTCGCGAGAGAGCCTTCCGTCCGTACTTCTCTTGCAAGCGCGCTGACTGCTTCGTTTGCATTGCGCAGACCGGCATGCCTATCAAGGCTGCGGCGGACAAGCTCATCCGCGAGATGGAGATGTTCGGCGAGGAGTTCGAGAAGTACGGCCAGCCCGAGGACGAGACGGTGCGTTCTAGTCCTTCTCTGCCTCGACGTAGCTGACTGTCCTGCTTGCAGGTCACGGCGACTGAGGAGCCCGGGAACGCGACCGCCCTTGCAACCACCTCGACGACCTCCTCGAACGACCCCGCACGAGCAAAGAAGGGCAAGCTTGCGGCCAAGAACACCGGCCTGCAGTACCAGTTTCAAATCATGGAGTCGATCGGTGAGCGTCGCGCAGTTTCGAGGCGTGTTGGGCGTGTCTAACGAGACTCTCCCGCAGGTGTCCCCCGCTCCGAGATCAAGAAGTTCGCCGACCCGTACCACTGGCTCAAGTACTTCCCGCCCATCGCGCAGGACGACTTGAACGCGCTCGGCTCGCGCATCGACTGGCGCCGATCGTTCATCACCACCCCTGCGAACCCGTACTACGACGCGTTCGTGCGGTGGCAGATGAACAAGCTCCACGGGCTCGGGTACATCAAGTTCGGCAAGCGGTACACCATCTTCTCCCCCAAGGACGGCCAGCCTTGCATGGACCACGACCGGCAGTCGGGCGAGGGTGTCGGACCGCAGGAGTATGTCGGCATGAAGCTCGAGGTGACGCAATGGGGCGAGCGTGCCGAGCGCGTCAAGCAACTCGCAGGAGGGAAGAAGGTCTTCATGGTCGCTGCGACGCTCAGGTCCGAGACGATGCACGGCGTGACCAACCTCTTTGTCGCGCCGTCCGTCAAGTACGGCCTGTACCCCTCGTCGACGACCAAGGGTTCGAAGGAGGACGTCCTCTACCTCGTCACGCCCCGCGCTGCGCGCAATATGGCGTACCAGGGTCTCCTCCGCACCGAGGACAAGGTCGAGTGCGTCGGCGAGCTCGAGGGATCCGAGTTGCTCGGCACCAAGGTCCACCCGGCGCTGTCAGAGCACAAGGAGGTCTACGTCGTGCCTATGGACACGATCAAGGACAACAAGGGTACCGCCGTCGTCATCTGCATGCCGTCCGACTCGCCTGACGACTGGATCACCACGCTCGACCTCCGCAAGAAGCCCGAGTACTACAACATCGACCCCGAGTGGGTCGCGCTCGAGCCCGTCCCCGTCTTGACTACCCCGACCTACGGCGACAAGACGGCCGTCGCCATCGTCGAGCAGATGAAGATCAACTCGCCCAAGGACACGAAGCAGCTCGCCGAGGCCAAGGAGCTCGCGTACAAGGAGGGCTTCTATGGCGGTACGATGATC
Source organism: Rhodotorula toruloides NP11 (assembly GCF_000320785.1). Lineage (NCBI taxonomy): Eukaryota > Fungi > Basidiomycota > Microbotryomycetes > Sporidiobolales > Sporidiobolaceae > Rhodotorula > Rhodotorula toruloides. The sequence continues at coordinate 67,958 of NW_015623001.1, read as the reverse complement.
GTCGGCAAGTACAAAGACGAGAAGGTCGAGGACGTCAAGAACAAGATTCGCGACGACCTCATCGCGCAGGACCTCGCCTTCATCTACTCCGAGCCCGAGAACCTCGTCATGTCCCGCTCGGGCGACGAGTGCGTCGTCGCGCTCTGCGACCAGTGGTACCTTGACTACGGAGAGGCGGGATGGCTCAAGAAGGCCGAACTGTGCGTTCCCGTGTCTCCCTCTTGCCCTCTCTGACTCGCTCACCCTGTTCGCCTCGCACAGCCTCCTCTCGCGCATGAACACGTACCAGCCCGAGACGCGCAACGGCTTCGAGAAGACGCTCGGCTGGCTCCGGCAATGGGCGTGCGCGCGCTCGTACGGCCTCGGCTCGAAGCTCCCGTGGGACCCGCAGTTCCTCGTCGAGTCGCTCTCCGACTCGACCATCTACATGGCGTACTATACGATTGCGCACCTCCTCCACGGCCCGCCCATCGACGGCTCCAAGGTCGGACCGCTCGGCATCACGGCCGAGCAGATGACGGACGAGATGTGGGAGTACATCTTCGCCAACGGGCCCTTCCCCTCGCACTCGCCTGTCCCGATCGAGAAGCTCAACCGCCTCAAGGCCGAGTTCTCCTACTTCTACCCGATGGACATCCGCTCGTCCGGCAAGGACCTCATCCCGAACCACCTCACCTTCTGCATCTACGTCCACGCCGCCCTCTTCGGCGAGGAACACTGGCCGCGCTCGATGCGCGCCAACGGCCACCTCATGCTCAACGGCGAAAAGATGTCCAAGTCGACCGGCAACTCGCTCACGCTCAAGGACTCGCTCGTCAAGTTCGGCGCCGACGCGACCCGCGTCACCCTCGCCGACGCAGGCGACTCGATCGAGGACGCCAACTTTGAAGAGTCGACCGCCAATGCCGCCATCCTCCGCCTCCACACCCTCATCGAGTGGTGCCAGGAGGTCGTCAAGGACCAGGGCCAGCTCCGCCGCGGCCCGTCCGACGAGCTCATCTGGGACCGCATCTTTGAGAACGAGATCAACGAGGCGATCGAGTTGACCTACAAGGCGTACGACCAGGCGCTCTACAAGGACGCGCTCAAGAACGGTTTCTACCAGTTGCTCTCGGCGCGCGACCTGTACCAGCTCGCGACTGCGTCCGAGGGCGGCATGCACGTCGACCTCGCCCTCCGCTTCATCCGCATCCAGGCCCTCCTCCTCACCCCGATCGCGCCGCACGTCGCCGAGCACCTCTGGTCGACCGTCCTCGGCGAGCAGACGTCCGTCCAGAAGGCGCAGTTCCCGACCATCTCGAAGCCCGTCGACCGCGCGACGACTGACGCCGCCGTCTACGTCCGGTCCAAGGTCAAGGAGATCCGTGACGCCGAGCTCTCGTTTGCGAAGAAGAAGGCCAAGGGCAAGGCGACGGGCGCGTTCGACCCGTCCAAGCCCAAGGCGTGCAAGGTCTGGGTCGCCAAGGGCTTCCCCGAGTGGCAGGAGGCGGCCGTCGAGGTCGTCAAGTCGGCGTGGACCGGCTCTGCGGTCGACGACAAGAAGGTCAAGGAGGACCTCGTCGCTCGCGGCCTCATCAAGGACAAGCGGTACATGCCGTTCATCGCACAGCTCAAGAAGGGCATCGCGCAGTTCGGTTTCCAGGAGGCTATCGACCGGCACATTACCTTCGACGAGGTGGCGACGCTCAACGCCGCGATGCCGTACATCCGCCGCTCGCTCGGCATGGACGACATCGAGGTCCTTCACACCGACTCGGACAAGGCCAAGGAGGGCGAGCCCGGCTTCGTCGCGTCCATCGTCGAGGCCGCGCAGCCTGGCAACCCCGGCCTCGTTCTCTACAACATCTAGACGTGCCTCTTCTCCTCTCTACTACCCGGTTGTATCTCTTCCTCTTTCGTATCGATCCCAAAAGCGCAACGCATCGCAGGTTCCCCCGTAGGACACGACGAGTTGGCTTTGAGTTGGCTTGTTCGCTGCCGTCGGCGTCAGCTCTCGCTCTCGCTCCGGCTGGATTGCCTGCCGGGCTCCGCGACTCGTTCAGCGAGTTTGTCAGGCTTTGCTTTTGTCAGCCGCCAGCGAAGTGCTAGGGGAGCCGCTCGCTCGAGCCGCACCTTGCCCCGCCTCTCGTCTCCGCGGATTCTCCTTCGTGTCCTCGTCTCCCTCCTGCTTCCCTACGGCTGGCGACGCGACCAGACGACGGCCTCCGTCGCACAGCTGGTACTCGCTGGCCCGCGGCGGCGCTGGTGTTGCGGTGCGCTCCCGACGGCTTCCTGCTTCTCGTCGCCAGAATTCGCTTCTTCTGCTCTTCCCCCGACCCCCTGCCGGCCTGAAGACGGACGACGGGGAGGTGGACCATTGTAAGCACCCTTGCCGGCCTTCCTATCCAGCCAAACGGTATCGCTGACCTCAGACGGACCTCCGCAGAGGACTGCTTTTCTCGCTTGGATAAGTTCCGACGCCTCGCTGGATCCTTGTGCTTCCCCGCTTTCCTTGACAGCGCTTCGACGACACAGACGACGCAGCAGGCGCTGTGTGAAGCGCTGAGCGGAGACGGCGGCGCGCAGGCGCTTCGACGGCGGCGAGACTCGTTGCTGAGGAAACTGCCATCCTGAGGAAGACTGCGCGCGTCGAGCGTCCCGCAATCGTGTGCCTCGGCGGGTGCTCCGGATTTTTCTGCTGTGGGCACGCGCGCTGGCGGGCGCTTGCACTGCTCTTGCCGCCGAGATAGCAACAGTCCCCCGCCTCTCTCGCGGCCCCTTCGATGCTTGATTCGCTCCAGTACACTCCATCAGCTGCTTCAGCACCCGTGGAACCAGCGCACACCGCCCCAGCATGGCCACCGTCCGCTCTCTCGACTCGACCAAATCCCGCACCATGTCGAACGAAGGCGTCGGTCCCGCAAAGCAAGAGCTCCGCTCAAAGGTGTTGGCCGTCGGAGGGATCGCTGGGACGTACGAGGAGCTCACTGGACACAAGCAGGAGCTGAAGGTGTCGATGTCGGTTTGGGTGCGTCCTCCTCACATTGCTCGACGGATGCTGCTCCGACGTAATCCTCCTGACCGCGGCTGACTTCTCCTTCTCCTTCCCTTCGTTCTGTTACTGTGCTTTCACGATGGACAGGCTCTTCTCGGTCTCGCGTTCGTGAGTTTGCTCTCCTCCCTCCTTTCCTTCGAACGCTTCGTCGTGCTCCAGTACTGACCATGTCTCGCACGCAGGCCAACATGGCGCCCTCAACAGCTATCAACGGCTCTCTCGGAACGGCGCTCCTCTCGGGCGGACCTGTCGCCTCGCTCTGGGGCTGGCTTGCCGTCGCCCTCATCTCGGTCTGTATCGCGCTGAGTCTCGCGGAGCTCTGCTCGGCGTGGCCTCACGCAGCAGGACAGGCGCTGTGGTCCTTCCAACTCGCGCCGCCTCGATGGGCGCCGTTCCTCTCGTATTGGACCGCCTGGTGGAACATCGCCGTGCGTTCTGCCGTATCTTCCTTTCGCTTACAATACCGCAAACCTGACTTTACGCTCGACACCAGGGTGGATGGGCCTTGATTGCTGCAGGAGCGTACATTCTCTCGGCCGGATGCCTCGGTCTCGCCGCCGCCTACCACCCCGACTACGTCGAGCAGCCGTGGCACCTCGTCGTCTGCTTCCTCTTCTCGCTCTTCTTGTTCTTCGTCACCAACGCAAGTCCTCTCCCTTGACGTTCCTTGATGTCCCGAGACGAACCTGACGGACGCCTTGGAAGACCTCGACCTGACGCCTTCCATCCGCAGCTCTACATGGTTCGCATCCTTGACCGCTGCACGACCAGCTTTGCCATCATCAACATCTCGACTGTCGTCGCGACCATTGTTGCCCTTGCGGCTTGTGCACCGGTCAAGGCCAAGCCCTCGTTCGTCTTCGGAGGCTTCTACAACGGGACCGGCTGGTCGAACGGCGGCCTCGTCTTCCTCCTCGGCTTGCTGCAGAGCTCCTTCACCATCATCGGCTACGACGCTGCCACCCACCTCTGCGAGGAGGCTGTGGACGCCGGTCGCCTTGCACCCATCGCGGTCGTAGGCGGGACCGTGATTGTCGGCATTGTCGGGTTCTGCTGTGAGTACTCCTCTCGCCAGTCATCTCGTGAGCCTTTTGCTGACGAACTGCACGTACAGACATCATCGCCCTCCTCTTCGCCATCGCCGACATCGACACCGTCGTCTCCTCCCCTCTTCCCATCATCCAGATTCTCTCCGACTCGTTCGGCTTGCGTGGTGCGACAGCTGCCTTCGTCTTCAACCTCCTCATTCTTGCGTTCGCCTGCATCGGCATCGTTTGCGCCTCGTCCCGCGCCGTTTGGTCCATGAGCCGTGACCGTGGTTTCCCTGGCAGCCTCTTGTGCGTCGAGTCTATCCTCTCGGTCTTCTATCACGTTGAGAACCAATGCAAAGTGGCATAGAACTAACACATTGTGGCATCGCAGCTTCGGCAAGGTCTCCAAGACGTTCGTCGTCCCCGTCAACGCCCTCCTCCTGCAAGTGACGGTTCCCGCCATCCTCGGGCTCATCTACTTGGGGAGCAATGTTGTGTTCTTCGCCTTCTTTCAGTTGACGACCATCGGCTACCTGATCTCGTACTTTATCCCCATCGCGCTCATTTTCTTCCGCGGGCGCCACCTCCTCCCTCCAGCGTACTGGCGCATGCCCGACGGCCTCGCGCGCTTCTGCAACATCGTCGCGCTCCTCTACATCCCCTTCATCTGCGTCCTCTTCTGCATCCCCAACTTCTACCCCGTTACGTCGACCAACATGAACTGTGAGCGGGACCTTCTTTCTCTCCCGTTTCGCGATACTGACTCTCGTTCTTTCCGCAGACACGAGCGCCATCGCCGCCGTGGCAATCCTCATCGGCACGATCGGATGGTACGTCGAGGTCCGGCGGCATTACAAGGGACCGGCGTCGCAGGCGCCGCATCTCGAGGAGACGGCCGCGGCGGTTTGAGCGAACGAAGCATTGGCCTTTGTATTCAGTACTCTCAGTTGCGAGTGTCGTTCATTAGCTAGTCAAGTAGTAGACCTTGCGGTGTAATTCAGTTTTACGTCTGAAGCGGGCGAGGGAGTCCAGCAAGGAGGATTGTGTCCCGAGCGCTTTCTTGAGCGCCTCGCGAAGCAGCGCAATGTTTGGAAGAACGACAGTTTGCAGTATACAGACGATCGGGAACAGCCACCAACGCAAGAAGAACGCAAGTACTCATCGAGCTGGCGCGGCCGTAATAACACAGGTCGCAGGGACGCTGGACTGTGTGGGACGATCGTCAGCGTGCGAGCTCGTTAGCACGTAGCCAGGCGGGACTTACGCTCGCGAATGCCAGTGACCATTCACCGATTCCCTCGGAAGTCTTGAGGACGTAAGTGACTAGCGTTTCGCCGTCAGGCTTCGAGATGAAGCGGAGTTAATGATATCTGCTGGGGATGCTGTCCGCCTCGAAGACTATGACACGTCGAGAACCGTAAGGTCTGATGGTCCAGCCTGCGAAGGTGACCCTCACCAAGGTCCGCGGCAACCTGCAGACAACCTCGGCAACGTCGACGACGTTCGAGAGAATATCTGTCTCCTTGTACACCTCGCCAACGGAGAACCCATGGCTGACGTCCAGTCCGGCCAGGTGAGGCAGACTTGCGGCTTCGTCGCACAACCTGTACAGGACGCTTGCCGAGTCCGACTGGACGGTGAGGAAGACGGCGGTGAGATTGGAGAACCGCTTCAACGGCTCGAGTCGGAGAGCGCTTGGGTCCGGCAAGCGCAGAGCGCACGCCTCCAACTCGTCCGCCAACATACCGCACAAGGCGCGGAAGAGCGTTGACATTGCCTCGGAGTCAGCGTCTCCGCAGACAGTGAAGTCGAAGACGCGGACCGCAATGCGCATGTCGAGGTTTCGGGAGCGAACGGGTTGTGTATCTTGCTCTTCGCCTGTCACCAGGACCGAGAGGATCCGCAAGAGGGGCATGTCGCGCAGTCCTTCCGCCCAATTAGCCAGGGTCTCCGAGTCGCCGATTGCTCCGAAACATGTGAGGTCGCGCAGGCGTTCCGTATTGAGCGCGTGTGCAGCAGCCAGGAAGAAACGGCGTGTGTAACGACTGATCGGCAGGGTCACATCCGTCGGTCTCGCCCGGCGCAAGACGTCGAGGAGAGACTCGCCGCGCCGTGAGCCTACAATGTCAGACATCCACGGCACCGAAGGCGAGATATTGTGAATGTAGCAAGCGAGATGAGGATGCCGGCAAAGATGGTCGATAAGTTTCGCATCACTCGTGACGTGGACATGAAGTTGGCGCCAGGCGACCATGCGAGCCCGCTCCGTCCAATCCTTGCATACGAGCGCGAGTCGGCCGCACTCCGTGTGTCGTTCGCTCTGCGATAGGCCTCGCGCGACATGCGAGATGATGAGGTCGACGAGCTCGATCGGGAGAGACGGTACGGGCATGGCGGAGTGCTTGAGGGGCTGTGAATGGATCTATGGTCAGCAGACGTGCTCACGCGAGGCCTGCGACGCGGCGAGCGAGTGGGCAACGCACCTCAAGATCGAGCGACGGCGAGCAGAAGAAGGCGGTCGTCCAGGCCTCGTGCGACGGTGCAAGCGCGCGTGAGGGTAGCTCAGACAGTCTAGCAAACGTTCAACAGCGGTACGAGCAGCAGCGGGTGCTGTGCGCGAAAAGCGAGCGGTGGACGAAGGGCAACCCTCTCGTAGAGGCTCTCGCGAACGCGTCTGGCTCTCGGGGAACAGACTGCGACGCTTTTGTCGCAATTTCTAAGCCATAGATTTGAGGGAAAAGATACCGTGAGTCTGGCGAAACGTAGGCGCGTTCTGCGGCGCCCTGCGAAGTTGGGAATGGGATTGTCAGCTTGCTAGTACGAAGGAGGAGGGCAAACGGGCACGCACCGTGACACCTAGAAGACGAAATTGTGCCACGCAAGGACGCCATCCGCTCCACCCTTCTTGACCAAGTCTAGCGGCACCGCTCCCGCTGCCTTCCTTGATCAGAATGCGCCTCCAGACCTTCACCGCTGTTGAAGGCAACGATGGACCTGCCATCGACAAGTTGGGAAGCGTCGCATGAGCGAATCCGCAGGGCCCTCGGTGATATGCAGGATTCGGAGGTCTTTGACCCGCAGAAGGCGCTCAAATGGCGCAGTCTGTGCCACCCAGCCTTCCTCTTGCAGGAGCCGGAACTGGCTTCAGAGCAAGTCGAGGGTGTCAAGGTGTCTCGCGAGGATAGACCCAATTGCTGCGATGTGCGAGCTGTTTCCGGCAAAGCCGTGGAACTCGAGGTCGCAAAGATGGCATCTCGCAACGCATGGCGGTGAATGTATGGCGTCCAGGACTTGCAGACGAGAGCGAGCGAACCGCACTCGATGACGGTCTCGTGGGACAGGATAATATCCGCGAACGTAGTGGATGAGGACGAGGTCGATGACCTCTAGGGGAAGTTGGGGGACAGTCATGCCGGCTCAAAAGCCCTTCTGGCACGCGTTCGCGGTCAGCTTGTTACGCCTCGAGTGCAGAGGCAGGCTGCGAACGCACTTTGGTGATGAGGATGGACGACGAGGTCGAGAGGAGCGACGACGACGTGCGGGCAGGCGCCGACGGGCAGGACGTCTAGTCTGCGGGTATTGAACGAATCCAAGCAATCCACAGGCCAGCAGGAGGCGAGAGGCGAGAGTGCAATGGGGCAACCTCTGTTCTCCTCGTCCGCCAACTCCGCGGACTCCCTCCAACCGCTTCGTTTCGCTCCGGATGGCTCGCTCTGCTCTTCGCCGACGGTCAGAAAAGCTGTCGGCTCCGCGGCGCCTTTTCGCACGGGTGCCGCAGCGTAAGCGCCGCTTCCCGCCCGGGGTCGGTTCCGCCCAGGCGCTCGTCGACGTCCAGCGGCCCACGCTCTGCCTCTTCCTGCTGCCTGACACGCTCGCGACGATGACGAGGATTCCTGCTGTCGCTCTCGCTTTGTCGGCGGTGGCCGGCGTCTCGGCCCATGCCGCTCACGCCGACGCACCCGAATCCGCTTGGAGTGCGTTCGCTCTCGTATTCCTCGTGCGCCAGGAGCCCAGCTAACCCGTAAAAGCGCTCACCGTACAGTGCGCAAGTACCCGGACTCGGGCGACCTCTCTTTCTCCGGCATCGTCACCTTCGCACACCTCCCCCACTCGCGATGCCTCGACGAACCCCAGCAGACCTTTGACATTGCCGTCCTCGGCATGCCCTTCGACACGAGCGTCTCGTACCGACCTGGTGCGCGCTTTGGACCGAACGCGATTCGGCAAGGGTCGCGCAGACATGCGACGAACAGGGCTTACTCGATTCCTTGGTTCGCCCGCTTGTCCTCTCCTCCTTTCTTGGTTCGACAGCTGACGCACGAGGTTTGCAGGAACTTCAACCCCTTCCTTGCCGGCGCCAAGGTACTCGACTGCGGCGACGTCCCCATCTCGCCCTACGACAACGCGCTCGCGATGGATCAGATTGAGACTGCGTACTCGAGCTTGCTCGCGAGGGAGGTCTCGACCGAGTTCATGCAAGGTGCGTTCGCGCGGATGAGTCTCGCACAGGACGAGCTGCTGACGAGGACGCGAGGTGCAGAACACGGAGACACGAAGAGCCTGGCGCTCGACGGCAAGGAGCACCCGAAGATTGTGACGCTCGGCGGTGACCACACGTACGCTGGACCTGCTACTATCCCTTGAGTACGAAGCTGACTCTCGACTTTCGCGGAACACAGCGTTGTCCTTCCCATTCTTCGCTCGCTGCACAAGGTCTACGGCGAGATTGCGGTGCTCCACTTCGACGCTCACCTCGGTACGCTCGCACTCTCCATTCGATAAAGCCCTGGACAACGGGACTGACAAGCGCTCACTCGACCGCCTTCAACGCAGACACCTGGAACGGCAACCTCTACAAGGGCGCCTGGACAGACCAATCCAAAGTGACCCATGGCAGCTTCTTCTGGAAAGCCTCAACCGAGGGGCTCATCTCCAACACCTCTTCCATCCACGCCGGCATCCGCACGAGGTTGTCCGAGTTTGAGGACTTGACGCACGACTCGGAGGTCGGGTTCAAGTTGCTCACGACGGACGATATCGACGAGTTGAAGCCGAGCGGGATCATCAAGGCTATCAAGGAGCGCGTTGGGAACATGCCAGTCTGTGGGTCTCGCTTTCGGTCCCGACTCTCCTCGACTTCTGCATCTCATACTTCCGCTCCTTTGCAGACCTCTCGCTCGACATCGACGTCGTCGACCCCTCGATGGCGCCCGCAACCGGCACGCCCGAATCAGGCGGCTGGACCTCCCGGGAGCTCAAGTCTATCCTGCGCGGTCTCTCCTCTCTCAACCTCGTCGGGCTCGACATCGTCGAAGTCTCGCCCGGATACGACACCAACGCCGAGGTGACGGGCATGTTGGCTGCGGATTTGGTGCAGGAGTTTTTGGGGATGTTGATGAAGGGCAAGGGACCGAAGGGAAGGAAGGAGTGGTTGCCGGCTGTCAAGGCGGGCGTTCTGAATGACCAGCGGGAGGGGACGGTCAAGGAGGCCGGGAAGGGCCACGATGAGCTGTAGATGGGCGGTCTGGCGGGAAGGAAGTGGTCGCCAACAGTACCGAGGGATGGTCTCCGGCCCAGCATTCCCTCCGAGTCTGTCTAGCAATGCATCGTTCGCAACTTCTGTGCATTTGGAGAACTCTACTGAGCAGTCTAGTCCGTCCGCACTGTGTGTAGCCTGGCGAGAAGAGCCAAGAGCGCCAGAACGTCGAGGAGGGCGAACACGACGCGACAAAGCCCGGGGGCAGCGGAGATTCAGCCAGGCTGTAGCAGCAACCTTCTCAGCGTCGTTCACGATTCCAGCAAGCCCAACTGGCGAGGTCGCCCGTGTGGTCTCCTCCAACTCTTCCTCACCCTCTCCACCTTCACGACGAGCTCATCCGCTCGCCCAGCTCGTTGCTGAGCGCTCGCGGGCCTGCCAGACGCTCGAGAATGTCGCTCACCCGCTCGCAGTCCGCGCACGACGCACCACCAACGACTTCCCTCTCGCACTCCTCATCCAACCAGCACGCCTCGTCCTCGTCGCACCAGGTCGCGCAGCAGCAGCAGGGGTCGCAGCAGGGTCAGGGAAAGAGCGAACAGTCGGAGGACCCGGTGTTTGGACCGCTCGAGAAGGCGGGAAAGGTGTTGGAGGAGCGGCTGGCGAGGGACGAGAGATGGGTTGGTGTCGGCGACAGCTTGATCGGTGAGTTGCGCCGTCGCGCGTGCTTGGCCAGCGTGCTTCCCGTGTACGGGGAGGCGCGGCCTTCCATCCCGTGGCGTCGGCACACCTCGACTCGCTTCCATCGGCCGCTCTCCTGGCTCTGTCGAGTCTTGCGCCGATGTCCTGTCGCGCCTGGCTGGTCTGTCAGGAAGAAATCGAGCGAATGTTGACTCTCTCCTTTCGCAGGCGCTTCTTCCTCCGACTATGTCCTCCCTCCCAATCCCGCCTGGGCTCCCTTCACCAAGACCCGCACTGTTCTTCTTCCCGACCGGCTATTCGAGGAGCATGACCGTGCGTTGAGCTCTCACGGGGTACTTTCGGCGAGCGAGCTAACGCCACGTCCACCCCTCGCAGTTACGCAATCGCGGTGTACGATGGGACTGCTGCCGGAGATTGAGCGGGCTTGGGTCACGGTGGATGACCGACTGCTGTTGTGGGACTGGGCGGACGGGTGCGCGAGCTCTTCACGAAGCGCGAACTCGGGCGCGCATTACTGACATCGGCCTTGCAGTTCCTCCTTCTCAACCTTCGAAGAGTTGACGGATGTCATCGTCGGCGTGGCGCTCGTTCGACCTCGTCCCGGCGTCTTCGTCGACTCGATCTCCCATCTCCTCGTCCTCGCAACACCCTCGCAAGTCAACCTCGTCGGTCTCGGTTACGCTGCCGCAGAACCTGGCGCGAAAAAGGAAGTCACCTTCTACCTCACCGGCTTGTCGGTCCCGACAGACGGCATCTCCTTCACCACCATCCGCGGTACATCAAGCGGCCGCATCTTCCTCTCTTCTTCGCCCGACCCTCTCACGCCCGGCGGAATCGGCGGAGACGGATGCCTCTACGAGCTGGCGTACCAGGCGCAAGAAGGTTGGTTCGTCAAACGATGCACGTTGCACAATCTCACGTCCGGCGGCATCGCCAAGTCGGTCGTCCCCTCGTTCCTTCGCTCCTTCACCGCCATCCCGCAAAACGACTGGATCGTCTCGTTCGAGATCGACAACGAGCGCGGACTCCTCTACACCCTCCTCCGCAACTCGACGATCGAGGTGTACCAGCTCCCCTCGTCGGCGCCGGGCAAGGCGTTCGACGGCCCGCCCAACAAGGTTGCCAAGTCGGGCGACTTGCACCGGACGGCCAACATGCTCCTTCCGAACAACCCGATGCTCAAGTCGTTCCGCATCGTCGAGCTCGAGGTCATCAGCGTCAAGGAGGGCGGGAACGCCAAGATTGGACTCGTGGCGGTCACGACGACCGGCGTCAGGCTGTACTTCACCCACCAGCGCCGCGGGTACTACTACGGCGTGTCCGGCTCGTCTGCCGCCCTCGAGCTCTGCCACGTTCGCCCTCCGCCTGCTCCGTCCTCGCCGCAACCTCACGCCCAGAACGGCATGTACGGCCAGGTTGTTCCAGCCAACCAGCAGCAGCAGCAAAACGGCGGCAACTCAATCCCCTTCAACTCGATCATTCAGGCAAAGTACGCCTCAGGTGGCCTCTTTCTTGCAGCCAACAACCTCACGCCCGACCTCGATGTCCTCCTCGTCACCGCACCCGATGTCTCGTCCCAGTCCCTCTCGTCCGCCGCAACTGCTACCGGCACCGTCTCGCAGCAGACTCGGCCGTTCACCGAAGTCGCCGGCACGATCGAGATTCCCGGTCGAACGTGGGATATGGCCGAGATCACCCGCGTCTCGTCCAGCTCTGCGACGGGTGCGACGGCGCTCAACGAGCTCGCGACGCAGCCGACGCAGGTGAGGAGGGAGTGGGTCGTCTTGACGAACATGGGAGCGAACGTCGTTAGCCGGCAGAGACCGGTCGATACGTTGTTGGACGTGTTGGAGGGGATGGGGATGAACGGGAACGCGGCGGGTCAGGGCGAGATTGGCGTTTTCTTCGAAAGGTGGGTTGACTTGCGCGTCCAGAGCTCGAGTCTGATGGCTCTTTCGTCGAGACGAAGCTGACGAGTGCCGGCGCCTTCCACAGCTACGGCCGCGACCAATCCTGCGCTATGCTCCTCCCCATCGCCGCCTCAAACTCGCAGCTCGTCCTCAACGACTCGACGACGACCTCTTCGCCTGGCAACGCAGTCAATGCTGGCGCACGGAATACGTCGGCGGCTGTTGCGGAACAGGCGAAGGCGCTGTTCTTCGAGGGCGGAGGCCGGCCGGTCAGCATCGACCGGGGAGGCTATGGAGGTGAGTGGCGCCCGCTCGATTGGCGCCCGTCCGGCTGGTCGGGCCCCTTCCGTGGACTCTAGCCGTGTCGCTGATCATGATTCGTTTGGCAGGTGCACCCCAATCCACCGCTTCCGACAGCAAGATCATCTTCTCTGGTCGACACGAGGGTCTCGCGTTTTACTTCGCTCGCCTCGTCCGCCCGATCTGGAAGCAGAAGATTACGCGGGTCGGTTACTCGCCCGCCCAGCAAGTCGCCAATGTTCCCGAATCGGTTCTCAGCGCAGTCCAGCGCGACCTCCTCGCCCTCCGCACGTTTGTAGAACAAGAGCAGCACCTCTTCACCCACCTTCCCGACTCGAGCCGCGCTGGTCACAACGCGGCCGCCTACGCCGCCGAGCAAGCCTCCCTCTCCGCCCTCCGACTCCTCCTCACCCAATCCGTCGAAGCCATCTCGTTCATCCTTCTCCTCATCGACTACAAGCTCCAGGATATCGTGGCCACCTGCCCGTCCGACCTCCAGCAGCAGCTTGCCGAAATCTCATACGCCGAGCTTCTTACGACGAAGAAGGGCCGGGACGTCGCTCGCGGTCTCGTCAGCGCCGTCATCAATCAGCAGATTGGCCGGCATCTCTCGGTCGACGCGATCAGCGAGACGTTGCAGCAGCGATGCGGCAGCTTCTGCAGCGCCGACGACGTCCTGCTGTACAAGGCGATCGAGTCGATGCGGCGGGCGAAGGACACGTACGACAGCACGGAACGGACAGAGTGCTTGCGGGAGTCGCTACGGCTGTTCACGAAGGCGGCGAGTCACCTCTCGCTTGACAGGCTGCAGGAGATCTGCAAGGAGTACATCTCGATGCGATACGCCGTCGGTGAGTCTCCTTCCTCCGCCTTCTTCTCGACGCAGAACTGACCGTGCTCTTGCAGGCGTCGTCGACCTCTCTCTCGCTTGCGCACGGACATGGGACTCGTCGGAGCGGGCGATTACGTACTGGCTCGACGAATGCCCTTCGAACGATGCGCGGGAAGGAGCGTACAAGACCCGACAAGCGTGCCACAAGCTCATCTTCGCGTCGCTCGAGGAGATGGATCGGCTACTGGACGACGCGTCGAAGCCGAACAAGCCGGCTGGATCGATGTCTTGTGCGTCTTACCGGTTGAGGCTGCTCTCGTGTCTCCTCGCTGACCCTCAGTATCGCGCAGACGAGGAGGCGGACAGTCTGCGAACGAACGCCTACAACAGGGCGCTTTCGGTCAAGGACGAGTTCTTCCACTTCGAGCTGTACGACTGGTACCTCTCGCGTGGCCTCACGAACCAGCTTCTCGAGGTGCATCACGGTCGATCCATAGTCATCGGGACCCGCTAATCTGTTTCGTGCAGACCCGAACGTCCTACCTCGAAGGCTTCCTCGCACGAGAACCGACGACGCTCGAAAAGTCGGACCTTCTGTGGCAGTACTACGTCCGCACCTCCCGCTACGCCCGCGCCGCCTCCGTCCTCGCCTCTCTCGCCGAAACCCCCGCCTTCCCACTCTCGCTGCAAAAGCGCGTCGAGTACCTCTCGCTCGCCGTCGGCAACGCCAAGTCGCAGATCCCGTCCTCGAGCCGAGGAGACGCCGTGCAGTTCCTCACCGACGTCGAGGAGAAGCTCGAGGTCGCGCAAGTGCAGATCGAGATCTTCCGGGCGATCGAGGAGAGCAAGATGCCGCAGGACGAGAAGCAGCAGTGGCTCGACAAGGTCGAGGACCGGCTGTTCACCGTCACCGAGGTGCGTACTCCCGCTCTCCTCCGGTCGAGGCAAGCTCATCTAGTCTCTCGCAGCTCTACTCCGAATTTGCCGAACCCCTCGAGCTCCTCGAAGTCATTCTCCTCATCTTCCACGTCTCCGACCACCGCGACCCTTTCCTCGTCACCGCCACCTGGGAGGCGATTCTTGCGCGAGGTTCGTCGGCCTCAGCAATTCCTTGTACCAAAGTCTGACTCATCGTAATACGCAGCGCAAGAAGAGCAGCCTGACCACCCGGTCGATGCTGTTGCCGCCAAGGTGACGCAGCTCGGCTACCGCTTCCACACTTCGGACGTCTCGTTCCCGCTGCGTGCGTTGTCTTCTCTTGGCTTCGTACGCTTTTCGCTGACCCCACCTGTCGTGTAGCCGATCTCATCGCGCTTCTCGAAAAGTTCAGCTACGAGCGACAAGGGGACGCCCGACCAGGCTGGGTTGCGTTCGCTATCCACGATGCGGGCGTGCCTTTCGAGGCGATTTTTGCGGTCTACGACGAGCTCTTCACTGCCAAGGTGCGTCGAGACCCCTCCTTCTCCAGCTTCTTTCACTCACCTCTTTCCGCCGTAGATCCCGCCTTGGCACACCTCTGCCGGCCTCACCTTCCTCGCCTCCGACATTGTCGAGCTTCTCTCTTCCTGGCTCGCCGAAGCCTCTTCCGCGCCGACCACCGTCTCGCGAGCGTTCCCTGCGACTGACGTCGAATCGGCAATCGGGCGGTATTTGATGGGCTTGCAGTCGGCGTCAAACGCTGGTGCGGTGGTGACGCGGCTGCAGGAGATGTCGAGGGCGATCAGGCGGAGGTGGTGAGCTGTAGAAGCGGGCGAGGTGGAAGGAAACGGTTCTCGACAATCTCGCATCGCGGTCCGCGAGGCTGAACACGTTGCGAGGTACGCTGACAAGCTACAGCTCCCCTTCCCGACTGCTCCAAGCTGCTTGATTCCCTCGACTCTGCTCAAACAGGCTCAATCTTGACGTCCCACGCCTTCGCATCCTTCGCGATTTTCCTGTGCGACGGCGACGCTTCCGACCTCCACTTCCGGACGACAACCTTCTCGAGCTTCGGCCAAGCCTCCCAGAACTGGTTGCCGAGCCTGGCGATCTTCTTGAGCGTTGTGTCATGCCGGTCGTTGAGGCTGTGAAGGTAGAGGATTTGAAGGTTCGGTGCCGCTCTCGCGAGCGTCAAGAGGGCGCCTTCACTGTAGTCCGGCGAGTGGTTCCACCTGTCCACAAACGTGACTTCCGCAGTACGCAGCTTGGGCATGGTGGGAATGCGTAACCTGGCTTGACGGTCGGGGTCGGCGTAAGGACCGGGGACTACCCAACGTTCCGACAGATCCATCGTCACTTCAAGGACTTTGACCAGTTTCGCGACCTTCTCCGATGTCTCCAACGTCCGCAGAAGCCTCGAATCCGTCGTCTCGCGACGTTGCCAGAACCAGGACCCGTAGACCAACCGCTCCCCGAACTTCGCGACGAGCCTGCCGTACAAAATCGGCGCAGCAACCTTGTAGAAGTCCCTGCTGACGAGGCACAACGCGCGGAGGGTCGCTTTGCGCTGAGGGAAGGCGTCGCAGAACTCGAAGATGTGGGAGAGGAGTTCGTGCGGGAGGCGGCGGATCGGCGCCGGAGTGGCTTGGTTGGGCTGCGAGAGTGCTTGCGAGAGCATTGTGAGAGATGCAGAGAGTTTCGGAGTGGTCTGAGCGGGAAACAAGCGAGTGAGGACGAAGCGGAGAAGGGAGAGGAGGAATGGAGCGGCAAAGACCCGCAAACTTGTGCAGCAGGGATGCTTCGCGGGCTTTGTACAACGTGTCGGACGCTTTCGAGTACTGCGCTCTCTAGACGAGACAAGGACCAAGCTGTTCGAGATAGACTTGCGAGAGTTCACACGCCGTTTCGGCTCGACTCCACGGACTCTCCACTCTCGAGAGACGGTAGGCGAGTAATTGCAGGGCACAGGACTCGAGGACTGACAGCGAAAACGGAGAGAAGCGGTGAAAGTGACGAAGCTGTCCGGGCGAAACAGAGGTCAACGAGACGGTCTCTTTCAGCGGCGGAAGAAGGGTGAATCTGGCGAGACCGACGTACTTGCTCACACGAGGACGACCTTGACACCATAGTCCTTGAGATCCTTGACAAGCCATTGACCATCCGACAACCGCCTCCATCCGTTCTTCGCCAGCTTGAGCTCACGGAGCTTCGGGAAAGCGTCTCGGAGGCGTTTGCCCTGCCAACAAAACTCGAACAGGGCGCGCGAAATGTCGTCCGTCTGGTACCAGCGACGATGCCAGGCCGGGAACGGCGCTGCGGATTCGTCGGGACCGACGGGGAGGCCGCTGAGGTCGAGCGACTCGATCTTTGGCGCGGCGGAGCCAAGGGCGACGAGGACGAGGTTGAGGGGGGTCTGGTAGCTCCACTTGTTTGGCACTTCGGGCTTGACGACGACCTTGCGCAGGTTGGGCATCGCCGGGATACGACTCTTCGCCATTCCTCCCGTCCTTTCTCCGAGGTTGCCCGCCTTGACCGTGAGCTCGAGAGTTTCGACGCATGCCGCGAGCTCGGGCGACTTGTCGAGGGCGTGGAAAGTCGACTCGAGGACAGGGTCGCGGCGTCGAACGGCGAAGATGATGTCGGCGCAAATGGCGCGGTGGAGGCGGGGCTGTGCGAGCGAGTAGAAATGCTTGCTGGCGAGTGCGAGGGCGCGGTAGGCGGCGCGACGGTCGGCGATTGCGGTTTCGTCGATGAAGCTGAAGACGCGGAGGATGAGTTCGGTCGGGAGGGCGCGGCTGGGGACGGCGGCGGCGTCACTGTGTGCAGCTGTGCGCTTGCGTGGAGCCATGCTTGTCCGGGAGCGTTCTGAGGGTGAGCGGGGCGAGCGAGGTGAAGTGCAAGAGGGAAAGAAGCGTCCGCGGACTCGCCGGGAGAACTTGGTCCACCTCGAAGCGCAAGCTGTACAGATTGCGCTGCGGTGTGTGTAAGCGTTGAGGCTTGAACGGCACAGCTTGACGCCGCACGCTTCGCCGCTCTCGCGTTCTCACGCTCGACCTTCGCAAAATCCGACCAAGGGACCCTCCATCTCGCCATCTCGCCTGAAATGGGCTACTAATCGTCCTGCAATGCATCAACATAACGGCTCAAACGCTCTCTGCAACCCCCGTCTACACCTGCACGATCCTGATCTTCCTCCTCTCAAACGCCCTCGCGAGCGTACACTGCTTCCAGACCATCCATGTCCTCCTCCCAACCCTGACCTCCTCCAACTCCCTGAACGCGCTACACCAAAACTCGTCGTCCCACAAGAGCTGGCTGAACCTCCACCAGTCGTTACCGAGGTTCAGGGAGGAGAGGTCGAGTATCGTGAGGTGCGGAGCGGAGGAACCGAGGGCGGAGAAAACGGAGCGGAGAGGGTCGTCTTTCGTCCATTTTGTGCTCGGCCAGCGTCTGAGGATTGCAGTGCGGAGGCTGGGGAGAGCTGGGATGCGAGATTTGGCAAGTCCTGCGCGTTGGCCGCCGATTTTGGTCGACTGCACCGTCAACTCGAGCGTTTCCACGAGTCTCGCAAGGTCAGGACAAGTATCGAGAGTGTGGAAAGCCCGCTCGAGTGCGGGATCGCGACGTCGGACGCCGCAGACGATGGTTGCCCGCAGGGAGCGGTAGAGGAGAGGGTGTGCGAGGGTGTAGAACAGCCTGTTGCTCTGTACGAGCGTATAGAGGGTGTCGCAGCGGTCAGGTAAGGACGGCTCGGTTGCGCAGCGCTCGACAATGAGGTGCAGCAGCTCGGTTGGAAGGGTAGTCCGGACTGGGACGAGGTTGGCTGTCGCGGGGGAGGGCTGAGAGAGCGCCATGGCGTTCTCCAAGCAGTCGAGCTTGAACTGCGACGGTGTACGCTGGTGATGAAGAGGCGAGCGGAAGAGGAGTGAGGGAAGGGCGAGAAGCGGAGGAAAGAAGCCGTTGCTGAGCGAACTCTGTCCGGCCAGTCTGACCTGCTTTGCGGGCCAGCTGAGCACATCGGAGAGCTTTTTGGGTTCCAGCAGTTGCTTACAAGCTTGAAGAAGGCACTGCGTCCGGGACTTGCTTCGAGCGAGGAAGGGAACTCCTCCACCACCAAGTCTTCCACTGCAGCGCTCTTCACTATCGCCCCGGGGATTGCAGGAACGCGTCAAGGAGAGGTAGCACAGAAGCTCAACCTCACGGTCCACGGAAACGCCGGGCAAATGAGGGATCCCGCTCACAACCGGTACACACTAACTCCGCCCTCTCCCTCCAAGCAGGACGAAAGGACTTCCTTAGCGCATGGAAACGCTCTGCGGTAGGCCTCGGCCATCACTCGTGCTCCTGCATGGCCCGTGGAACTGTGATCGCACGTAAAGCCTGCGTCGCGAAGGTCTAACTCGACGAGCTGGGGGACTGACGGGCCGAGGGCGTCGAAGATCTGGATCCAGTTGGAGGTGGCGCACCAATTGGATTTGAGCTCGTAGATGAGCTTGAGAGTCCGCAGGTTGGGCAGCACTGGGAGGGGAGGGAGGAGGAGAGGCCGGTCAGGCGGTGGAAACGACAAGTCTGACTCGAGTGCGAGTTCGAGCGTCGTCACGCATGAAGCGAGGGTGGGCGCCTGCAGGAGTTTGGAGAGGAGCGCATCGCTGTGGAGGTGTGAAGCGCAGGTGCCGACTCGGATTGTTGCGCGGGCGGAGCGGTACAAGACGGGCTCGGCAAGCGCGTGGAAGCGCTTTGAGCACAAGCAGAGCGCAAGGAGCGTCGGTTTGTCGTCCTCCAGGGCAAGGAAGACCTCGCTAAGCAACTCGTTCGGGAGTCGAGGAGGCGGGTGAGACTGGAAGAGGGAGAGGAAGGAGCGGATGAGGCGGAGGGTGCGGCGGCGGATGGTTGGATGTCCGAGGAGGACGCCGAACAGCGCAAGGAGGAGGTTTGGCCAGATCAAGAGCATGGTGAGGCGACATGAGCGGGAGGAAGAGGAGGAGAAAGTGGGAGTTGCAGCGGCAGCAGACCTCTAGCCCTCCGTTTCTCAGCACGGCTAGTCGTGGTGGAAACAAGATGGATCATGGCATTGCTCACACAAAGGGGTGGATACAAAAGAGAGGTCGAACGCCGGTTGATGCTCTCACGGCACGTCCAAGAACCAGACACGGTCGGTCGTCCCGTCTTCCTCCAGAACAGTCATATAAGAGATGGTAGGCATTCCTTTGCGCACCGCAGAGTAGTCATACTTGGGGAAGACCACACGAAAGGGCGCCGAGCTGAGATCGAGGTCATCAAGACGCGGAAAGTAGGGTGCGAGCGCGCGCAGGAGGGAGAACATGACTTGCTTGTGACACCAGTGCCACGCTTGCGGGGTTGTAATAGCGAGAGTGTCGACGTTCGGAAAGACCGGCATGGGAGGGACCTCTGGCCTGAAATAAGGGGGGAAGCCGCGGCATGAGACGACGAGTTGGAGGGTTTCGACTTGGGGCACGAGCGAAGGAGGGAAAAAGAACCGAGTTGTGAGTGGCGTCTCGAGCAGGTGGTCGTTGTAAGCGCCCACTTGAATGACTCCGGTCGGGTCGCGGTACAAGAGCGGTTCGGCAAGCAGGCGGAATCGTTTCGAGACGAGGCAGAGTGAGTACAGCGTGGGCATGCGCTTCGTCTTGTCGACAGCTTCGAAGATCTCGGTGAGGAGCTCGTTCGGGAGCTGGGGAGGAGGACGGGACTGCAATGGGGCGAGCAAGCGCTTCGCAAGCTGCGCTGAGCTGGCGTACACGTCGCTGTGAGCGTGCGTGATGCTGTCGACGAGCATAGCGGTACTCTGCCTGCGCAGGAGCGTGACAGCGAGGAGGACGAGCAGGAGAGGAAGGAGCGGCGACTTTCCACCGCGTGGATCCGCGGACCCCCAGATTTCGCATAACAAGCGAGTTGTATTCGAGCAATACAAGTGCGCGGGTAATCCGCGGCAGGGCCCCCTTCTCGCCCTTCGGCGTCTCTCTCTCTTGTCCCTCAACCTCACCCGTCCACCCTCACTCGCAACCTCGCCCGATCCAGCTCACAGCTGCTCGGACACCCTTACAACCGTCCAAGACGTTCGCAAACAGCCTCTGGTGCGTCCCGCCCATCGCGCTCGACGCGACTCCTCGGCTGGGCTCCGGAGTGTCCCGCGTGTCGAGCACTCGCTCGCCCCGCTCGACGATAGCCACGACGGTGTACTGACCATGCTTCGTACACGCTCACAGCTCCGCTCACAACCGTGCGTGTCCAGTTTTTCATCCGAGGGGAGCGTGCGAACGAGGTGCGAGCGAGAGTTGGCTGACACGTTTCTTCTTCGTGGCGGCTGCTCGCACACAGAGCACAGGGGGTGCGTACTCGACGTTGCTGTCCTCGAATCGACGTTGGCTGACCCCCGACGTCGCCCGCAGATCCCGCCGCATCAGCGCCCCTGGCAACGAAGTTCGCTCCAACTAAATCCACCCACACCCACCGCACCCTCACACACGCTCCAAAACCATGTCTCCCATCGCCATCTCCGACACCGTCTCGGCCGCCGCGTCGTACGTCAATGGCGCCTCCAACGGGTACTCGACCGGCCACTCGAACGGCCACTCGTCGCTCCCCGCCGAGTTCTCGCTCGACGTCCCCCAGCAGCCCGTCGACCCGACCGCCCAGCGCCGCCCTCTCGAGTCGATCCAGGTCGAGAGCCCGAACCTCACTTACGCAGAGGACGCCTTGTACGCCAAGTACACGTTCCACTCGGCCTCTGTCGACAAGGTCCAGGGCCAGGACGGACACGTCCGCTACCAGGTCAAGCCCGTCGAGAAGCACCTCGAGTTCAAGACTGAGCGCAAGGTTCCCAAGACTGGGTGCGTAGCCGGTCCTTCTTCTCCGAGGTGACTTTTCGAAACTGACCTTCTCGTCCGCGCGCAGCCTTATGCTCGTCGGCCTTGGCGGCAACAATGGCACGACGCTGACGGCGACGGTCCTCGCCAACCGCCACAACATCTCGTGGGGCACGACGAACGGGATCCAGACGCCCAACTACATCGGCTCGCTCGTCCGCGCCTCGACAATGCGCCTCGGCGTCGACTCGAACGGCGACGACGTCCACGTCCCGATCTCGGACGTCCTCCCGATGGTCCACCCGAACGACCTCGTCATCGGCGGATGGGACATTTCGGGCGTCCCGCTCGACCAGGCCATGCGCCGCGCCAAGGTCCTCGAGTACGACCTCCAGCGCCAGCTCGCCCCGCTCATGGCCGAGTACAAGCCCCTCCCGTCGATCTACTACCCGACCTTCATCAACGCGAACCAGGAGGACCGCGCCGACAACGTGATCCCCGGCTCGGACAAGCAGGCCCACCTCGAGCAGATCCGCCGCGACATCCGCGAGTTCAAGGCCAAGAACGAACTCGAGCAGGTCGTCGTCCTCTGGACCGCCAACACCGAGCGCTACTCGCTGCTCCTCGACGGCGTCAACGACACGGCCGACAACCTCCTCGCCGCGATCAAGAACTCGCACGACGAGGTCTCCCCCTCGACCATCTTTGCCGTCGCCTCGATCCTCGAGGGCGTCCCCTTCATCAACGGCGCGCCGAACAACGCCCTCGTCCCCGGCGCCATCGCGCTCGCCGAGCGCGAGGGGTCGTTCATCGGTGGAGACGACTTCAAGAGCGGTCAGACCAAGGTCAAGTCGGTCCTGGCCGAGTACCTCGTCAATGCCGGTATCAAGCCGCGCCTGATCGCTAGCTACAACCACCTCGGCAACAACGACGGAAAGGTGCGCGCCGAGCTCCCTCTCCCACTCTCGTTTCCCTCTCTCGCGCTGACACGCTTCGTTTCGACGCGCAGAACTTGTCGGCTCCCGCCCAGTTCCGCTCGAAGGAGATCTCCAAGGCCTCGGTCGTTGACGACATGGTCGCGTCGAACCACTTGCTCTACAAGAAGCTCGACAAGAAGAAGGCCGACTCGGCTGACGGCTTCGTCAAGGGCGCCTCGACCGAGACGCCTGACCACTGCATCGTCATCAAGTGCGTGGCGCGTTCTTCGTTCGTGAGCAGCAGGGACTGACGGTCTTTCGCACGCAGGTACCTCCCGGCTTGCGGCGACAGCAAGAAGGCGATCGACGACTACACGAGCGAGATCGGCATGGGTGGCCAGAACACGCTCGCGATCTACAACGTCTGCCAGGACTCGCTGCTCGCCACGCCGCTCATCATCGACCTCTGCCTCCTCGCCGAGCTCATGACCCGCGTCACGTACAAGGAGGAAGGGTCCAAGGACTTTGAGCGCTTGTACTCGGTTCTTGGCTTGCTCAGCTACATGCTCAAGGTGCGTGCACCCTCTCCCGTGAAGCCTGAGCATCGATACTGACGGCACCCGCACTCTCGCAGGCCCCGCTCACCAAGCCCGGCCGCCCGCCCATCAACTCGCTCAACCGCCAGCGCCAGGCCCTCGAGGCGTTCCTCCGCGCCTGCCTCGCCCTCCAGCCGTCGAGCGACCTCGTCAACTTTACCCAGCTCAACGTCCAGGCTTGAGTTGGCGAGTTTCAAGTCGCGAGCGTAGTCTCTTTCCCTCCGTTCTTCTTGCGCTTTCGAGTGGTAGTGGTCGTTGCAAAGGCGGTGTTCGTCTCTCCACCTTAGCTGCGCCAGAACGAAAGCGAGGAGAGCTGAGCGATCCGCCGACTTCATCGCTCTCGCGCCTCCTGCTCACTGCTATTCGCTCACAACCCGCTCGCACGATGCCTGCTGCTGCTGTACCTGCTCAGAACGCTTCGCAGGACCAGCCGAGCTTGTCGGACGTGCCTAGCGAGGAGGAGACGTCGCGCGAGGAGGATCTTCTTCTGCTCGCCGGAACACGAACAGCAGGTGCGTTCCCGAGCGAGTCAGACCGCGCGGGCCTTCCACTTGCCTGACTGAATTTGATGTAGATGATGGCAACGCTGGCAGGCTGCCTCTCGAACTGGTTCGACTTGTGCTCGAGGAGGTCGCGGGACCCTTGTCCGAGGAGGTCTACACCGATGCGAGTACGCCCGAGCGACGACGAAGGCTCTCTTCAGCGGCAATCGTCTGCAGGGCCTGGTCCAGCATCGCCCAGTCAGTCGCTTGGCGTGA
Source organism: Rhodotorula toruloides NP11 (assembly GCF_000320785.1). Classification (NCBI taxonomy): domain Eukaryota; kingdom Fungi; phylum Basidiomycota; class Microbotryomycetes; order Sporidiobolales; family Sporidiobolaceae; genus Rhodotorula; species Rhodotorula toruloides. Next base: position 44,657 of record NW_015623001.1, on the reverse strand, counting down.
GATCCAGCCGCCTCCGTCGAAGAGCGGCGGACGTCGTCTTGCAAGGCGCCTCCGCGAGCACCCTCATCTCGCCACCCACCTGCGATTCCTCAGCCTCTCTGCCCTCCTGTATGGCAGCGATACCTCGTCACGGATGCTCGAGCGGCTTCTGCCGCTGTGCGGCAACCTGCAGGACCTCACCTTTATCGACTCCTTGCCGCACTGCCCGACGCTCGGCGTCCTCGTATCGCGGGATGAGCTATTGCACCTGCATTCTCTGACTGTCCATCTACAAGGTGTGGCGAAGGGCACGGATCTCGTGTTGGTCTCGGACATCTCGCCCTTCCTGGAGAAGCTCGACCAGCTCGATGAGATTGCGACAGTTGATCACTTTGCCTGGTACCCACGCTTCAAGACGTCGACTATCAACACGTCTGTGGCAGACACGCTCCTCCTCCAGGTCACGCAGTTCACGCAGCACGCGGACATGCAGGTCGCCATCCCGCCCGACAATCAATGGCTCACGACCGCCGTCTTGCCCATGCTCGACCCGGATACTCTTCTCAGCCTCACTCTCGAGCTGTCAGGCTCTCAAGTGCACACTCATTCACCCCTGGCGGGCATGGAGATACCGAATTTCTCGCCCCTTCGCCACTTCACAAACCTTCAACACCTGCACATCGTCGCATGGCACTTCAACCAGACGCCCCCTACACTCGCATACGTCCTGCAAATCTTCAACCGGCACACGCATCTCCAGCACCTTCGTTTCTCGCTTCGAACCGGTCACCCTTGGATACTCATCCCGCACAGCCCGAACCCGCTTTCGTTGATCCTTGGCTTGCTGCCGCCGTCAATCAAGGACTTCAGCATTGCTTGCGATGCCATGAGCTTTGGCCACGAGACACAGGACCGTTCTCGCTCGCTTGGTCAGCCCAACGACTCCTCGCGTTCGTGTGATGATGGAACGCGGAAGCGCACCACGGCGTCTTGAGGATATCACGCTTCGTCGACTCGACACGTGGTACATCGACACCTCGGTACGCTTGTTCGCTTTCAACCTGCAAAGGCGAGACGTCGCTCACTTGCTCGTACTCGCAGAGCATCCCGCGCCAGCCTCCTATCTCCGCGTATCTGGCTCTTATTTGTCACCAATGAGACGAGTCTATCTATCAAAGCGAGCGCGTTCGTCAGTTTCGAGGTTCCGGGGACGAGAAGCAAGACCTTCCAGTCTCGCAAGTTGCCGCACTTCGAGTAATGCAGATGCTATTCCAAGCGAGTCCTCCTACTGCTGCAGACCGCAAGCGCCCCCCTCGACGCCGCAAGCGACGCTAGCTCAGCTCCTGGACCTGGAAAATCCCGTCGTTCTCGTTGGGCGCCATGAAGACGGCTGTCGGTGCGGCTGGAAGGGAGGGCGCAAGCAAGAGTCAGCTCGCGTCCTCATTGAGCACGACGTCCCGGTTGCGAAGCGCAGTCGAAACTGCCGATAAAGCTGGACGAGAACTTGGCAGACTCACCTCCCTCACCCCTCTTCGCCTTCTCCTCCTCCTCCACCCTCTTGCGATCCGCCTGCCTCACTTGCTCAAAGTACGGATGCTGCATCGCCTCGGCGGCAGTCGGGCGCGCGACGTGGTCGTACTGCAGGAGGCGGTCGATTAGGTCGATAGCCGAGTTGGAGAGGTATTTGCGGTTCTCTGCGGATGGGATCGGCGTCAGCGGGACGTCCGGAGAGCGCAGCGCTTTGCGAGAGGATGGAGAAGAGCGACGATGGGCCCCCAAGATGCGAGGCTGGACGCACCGTTCGTGACGAGTTTGCTCCAAGGCTTGCGCGGGTGCTCGCCCACCAGCGACTCGAGCTCGGCGTCGATGTCGATCTGGTACTGCACCTCGCACCGCTCGTCAATATCCGCATCACCGAGAGAAAGGACAGCCGGAGAGGGACGCACCTTGTCGAGATACGCCCACAAGTCATTCGTCCCGAGCACCTTGGCGATCTTGACGAGCTGGTCGTCGTTCGAAGAGCCGTGGAAGAGTGGGTCGCGGCGGAAGATCTGCGATGGAAGAGTGCGTGTAAGTCGCATCGTGTCCTAAACAGACGTAGCGGACGAGAAGCGTCTCGCCGTCCCCGTCCCCGATGAATGCGGCGGCTCACCATCGTCCCGAACGTGCATCCGACGCTCCACACTGCGCGCAAACCAGCAAGAGAGATTCGTTAGTCAGGCCTGTGAAGGTCAACCGATCCCCGCCTCTTCCGACGACGAGCGAGAGAGGGACGCACGGTCGAGCGAGTAGTCGTAGTGCGTGTATTCGACGAGGAGCTCGGGAGCTGTGCGAGGGTGAGAAGCGTGAGCGAGTCGAACGCAGCTAGCAAGACGGGGGACGAGCTTCGACTGCTCGTTTGGACGGTCAACAAGTCGCGAAAGTCTCGCTCACCTTTGTAGTACCTGAATCGCTCAAGTCGATGTAACGTCAGCGCAGTCCTTCCAGCAAGTCCTCACGCGAGCGTCGACAAAAGCCGCGACTCACCTCGACGCAACACGGACGTTGAGCTCGACTCCGGGGTGGTAGAACTCGGCGAGTCCCCAATCGATGAGGCGAAGCTGCGGGATCGGGTATCGTCAACTCCGCCAAGCTGTAGCGTATGCACCGACTCGAGCGGATCGAGAAAGGCGCCGCGACGAGCAAGAGATCGACGAACCTTGCGTTGCGAGTGGTCGATGAGGATGTTGAGGGGTTTCTGCAAGAACGCGCCAGCCGATCCATCAGCAAGAGGTCGCACGAATGCGGAACGAGCGGAAGATTCTCTGCGCGCAACTCACGACGTCGCGGTGGATGATCCCCTTCGAGTGGCAGAAGTCGAGCGCCTTGAGCAGCTCGTACATGTAGTAGCGCTGTGTACCCCAGCATACACCCACATCAGCTAATCCTGCCGGCAAGACGGAAGGGAGGCCGAAGCGGAGCAAGGGACGCACGACGTCTCCGTCGGTGAACTTGGGGTAGAGCTGGCGCGAATCGAGGTTGTCGACGTGCTCGGTGATGATCGAGGGGGTCTTGCTCTGTGCGCGATGCGGAGCGCCGCAAGGTATCAGCGGAAAGGTTCGAGCAAGAGACCTCTACCATCCGCCGAAGACAGCCGTCCCTGACGCACCTGCGGATCCCTCACAACGTCCAACAACTCGATGATGTTGGGTCCGCCGCGCAGGTTGCTGAGGACCTTGAGTTCGCGCTTGACTTTCTTCTTCTTGATCGGCTTGAGGACCTTGATCACGATGAGCTTGTGGTGCACGATGTCTACGCCTTCGAAGACTTCCGAGTACTGCGAGGACGATGTAAGAGTGTCAGTCCAGCTCTTCGAAGTAGCTCGTTGGCGACGTCAAGGGTCGTCCGTGCGAGCCCCTCGACGAAGTGTAGCCCATTCACCTTGCCCCGCCCGAGCCTGCGAGTGATCTCGTACTGATCTTGGTAGCCCTGCGACTCGAGTACACGCTTGTGCAGGTCAGTTCCCGCCGTCCCTGCACGAGACGCTGCGCCAATCTGTTGAGGAACCGCAAGCCGACTCACAAAGCGCAGCTGGAGCGAGTCGTAGTCCCACCAGCTCGGTCCGAGGGTCTCGCACGCCTTGGTGTACTGCGTCAACCATGCGACAAGCGCATCCAGTCAGCGCTCGAGGTAGTAAGCGTGCTGGAGAGCGAGAGAGTGCAAGAGACGCACGACTCGCGCGACCGAGGGCGGGTTCGGGTTGACTGGCTCGTTCATTGCTGCGAGGACGTCTCTGGGCGTGTGTAGCTGTGCTTGTTAGGCCGTCCGAGCGTGTGAGCGAGCGAGAGGGAAGGGAGAGGAGCGCAGAGGGCGTGAGCGGGCGGGGAAGCGACTCAAGTCCGACCAGAAACGCGGAGGAGGCGACTTCTGAGCTGGAATTGAGAGCTCAGCATCGGCTGTAAGCCTTCAGATAGTTCGTCCGAGCTGTACGAGCCATCGAGCGAGCGAGGAGGACGAGGAGGGCGAGAACAACGCGAGAACAGCGCAGGAAGGGACAGGGAAAGCCAGACAGGCTGTTAGTACCCTCCAGTATTCCTGTGCGACCTTTCTGGCCGCCGTCGAGCGTCGCGAGGTCGTCGCCTTGTCCCAAGTCCTCCTCGCGCCTCTCTCACGGCGACACCTCACTCGCCTCGCTTCAACTCCGCTCAAGGACGCTCGCTATGAGCTCATACTGCTCAATAGACTCACAACTACACGCAGAAGCTGCTCGCACGCCCGCGCGAGATGTTGCGACCTCCTCAAGGCTCGCCAAACTTTTCCGCCGTCCACCGGTCGGACGGGGGAATGCTGGTATTCGGATCTTGGGGAGCGGGCGGAGGAAGAGTGCACGAGCGTCTGGGCGAGGCTTCCAGCCCATGGTGGAGCGGACGACCCGGCGCAACTGAGCGGGCTGAGGGACGGACCAGACGAACGATGCAACTTGCTGTTCTCGCTGGCTCCCTGGCTCGATAGGCGGGTCCAGGGGTGCAGGTCACGCTTGGCGGCATGCGCTGTCGACACGCGACGGGCGACGACTGATACGGCCCTGAACGGCGACCATCCTCGACTACCCCCTTCATCCTCTCACATTCATCCACACAAACCCCGCTTCCCCCTATACCCTCCATCCACTCAGCCCCCTTCACCTACGTTCGCGTAGGTAGTAGCGCGGAGCTCACGGATGTTCGTGGGCGTGAAGGCGTAGCGCAGATTCTCACGCCGACTCTTCGGTTGGCAGACACGCTCATTTGCTTTGTTCCTTCGCCGCACTTGTGTTCGAGATGGCTCGTCTTTCGAGCTGTCGAGACGCGGTGACTTTTACGAGGGCAAACTTCACAGGCGTGCGAGATTCTCGCTTCCTTCCGCCTCTCTTCACTGCTTTTCAGGCGTCGCGGCGCCGCCGTCTCTGTGTGCTGTGCTTTGATGACTCGCTCGCTGCTTCACGCACTCGCATGCGTCCGATTCCTGCTACGCGGTCCACTACACGTTCAGTTGCGCTGATTCTCCTTCGCGTCTCTCCGTCTCCTCCCAGATCCACCTTCTGCAACTCGCCGTACTCTTCGCGGATGCAATTCAATCACCTGCACGTCCCAGTCTTGCTCAAGAAGCCAGATGTCGTTGCCGTCGACGCACCCCTTCCAGTTCACCGAACCCGCGAATCCCTTCCGCTCCTTCCCCTCGCACACCCGCCCGCTGCCCGCGTCTAGAAACTTGCATCAGCCTGTTTGGCCGCTACAGACTCTTTCACAGCTCGTCTCACCCGCCCCGTCGCTCGCTCACCGCACTCGTCAGGTCGGCTACCCCCACTCGTGGTGAACAGACGTTGTAGACGATTGCAAGGCGAGTGGGCGCTGTGGTACTCGTACAAGGAGTTGACAAAGGCAATCAAGCTTCCTGGCGGCTCCTGTGACGCGGGACCGGGGCACTGACACTGCTTCTCCTCCTCCTCGCAGACTCCCCCCCTCCTTAATTCACAACTCGCACCATGCTCGCCCCCCGCTGGTCCTCCCCTCTCGCAACCCTACGCCAATCCCTCCTCCGACCCGCTCAAGCACCACCCAAACTCCCCTCTTCGCCCTTGTCCCTCCCTCGCCGGCCCCTCTGCTCATCAACGCTCACTCACAACCCCCGCTCCACCTCTTTCCTCCACTCCTACCGCCTCGGTCTCGCCCTTGCACTCCCCGTATCCGCCCTCGGTCTCTCACTCGCCTTCCCCTCCCCCTCGGCCGGAACACTTCAGTGCCAACCTCTCGCAGGGTCGGACCGGAGCTATGCCCGCGCGCCCGTGACGGACGAGACGGACCTCCCCTCTTCTGCTGCGACGGGAGAGGCGGAGAGTATCCTTAGCGCAAGGGATTTGGGCTTCGGGACTGTGAGCGGGATCTGCGTCGGCGTTTTCGTCAAGAAGGGATTGAGGGTGCGTTCGAGCGGTCACGTTCACTGGCGCTCGTCTAGCTGACGATGTGCTTGATGTTTGCGGGGGATCGTTGACGCAGGCCCTTGCGTTCACGCTCGGCGGAATCTTCGTCCTCCTCCAGGTGCGCGCGCTTGTGGCCTTCTCTACGGGCCAGAACTGGCTCCGAACGCTCGTAACTGACTCGTGGGCTCGCGGTTCACTTCGCGCGCAGTACCTCTCCTCGCGCTCGCTCATCTCGATCAACTGGGAAGCCCTGACAGGTTCCTACGACCGCCTCATCACCTCTCGCGTCGGCCCGCCCGCCTCAAAAGGCGGCAACCGCCTCGGCTCGCTCTGGAGCTGGTTCATCGATTTCGTTGGCGCCAACGTCCAGAGCAGGGCGACGTTCGTGGCGGGTGTTTTGCTTGGGTTTAGGTTGGGATGAGGAGGTGGTTCTGGCGTTGGAATGGACACGACTGGTCGCTCGCCGTGTTGCGCTGTTTCTAAGCGAGTCTAGAGTGCTCAGTAAGCCTCTGTCGCTGCTGACAATGCTCCCTCGCCTCGCTTGCTCGTCGTCGTGGTGCTCCACTCCTTCGCTCACCTCATCTCTGCTCCTCGACTCCCGCTCTAACCGCACTTGCGCTCCTTCCCATGCTTGCACCGCTCAGAACCCGTCTTCCTTGGCTACTGCTAGCCACCACCCACCTTCCCGCATCGCTCGCTTCCTCCTCGACCTCTTCGAACTACAAGGCCCGAAGAATGGCGACTGGACCACCTGCGCTCGAGAGTGGGATCGCTCTGTACTCGTACAGGACCCCGAATGTACTCAAGGTGCGTTGTGGGTCGTTTGCGAGGTGTACGATGCGGTTGGGTTGACCTTCTTCCTCCTCGACTCCCTCCTGGCGACTCCGCCTCTCCCTTTGCTCGTCCCGTTCATTCGTACCTGCTCGACACGCTCCTCGCAGATCAATGTCGCCCTCGAAGAGCTCAAGTCGCTCGGCAGCCCCCTCACCTGGGTCGAACACCCCATCGACATCTCCCAAAACGTCCAAAAACAACCCTGGTTCCTCGCCGAAATCAACCCGAACGGCCGCATCCCCGCTATGGTCGACTACAACCGCGGCGCACAACGCGTGTTCGAGACGGGAAGTATCTTGTTGTATTTGAGCAGGTGGTATGATGCCGAGAGGTACTTGTTGCACTTTGAGAACGACAGGGACGAGACGGAGATGGTTTCGTGGATATTCTTCCAGCACGGCGGCTACGGTACGTTTCCCGTCCCGCCCAGCTATCCGCTTCCCAACGGGCTGACTCTCGAGAAAAACAGGTCCGATGGCAGGCCAAGCAGGCCACTTCCTCAACGCCGCGCCCGTCAAAGACCGTTACGCTGCTCGGAGGTACATAGACGAGTCGAAGCGGTTGTTGCAGGTGTACGAGACGAGGTTGGCCGAGGGGCAGGGGAGGGAGTTCTTGGTCGGAGAGGGGAGGGGAAAGTTCAGCTATGTGAGTCCGCTAGCGTCTTTCGCGGACGCGAGCGCTGCGATCGCGGCGTTCTTGTCTTTTCAGCGTCACTCGGGCTGACTCGCTACCTCTCTCTGCGCAAACAGGCGGACATCGTACGTTACCGCGTTACCTTCCCTTCCCTCTCCCGCTCTTTCTTCTTTTGACCGGCACAGCTTCTCTCCTCATGCTTGCTGACACCTACCGCTCCACAGGCCTCCTTCTCCTGGATCCGCGCGCACCCCTTCTCCCTCGCCCTCCCCTCGCTCACACATGCCGGCTACCCGCTGCTCGACTCCTGGGTCCGTCGCATCGAATCCCGTCCAGGCGCGGCGAAAGCCGTGGAGGGGGATATGATTAGTCGGTTGAAGGGCGAGGAGGGGTGGGAGGAGAAGGTGAAGGAGAAGGGGAGGTGGGTTTGGGAAGAGGAGGAGGGGCAGAAGGAGGGGAGGAAGAGGGATGAGCTGTAGGGGAGCTAGCCCTCTCTCTTTTTACCACGACGTTGTATCGCTAGAAGGATGAATACGAGTCCTTACAGGGCGAGAACTAGAGACCAGCTCCAGCGAGATAAGCGAAAGGGTCTACAACGAAGAAAAGCTCTACACAAGCTCGTTGCCGCCTTCTCTACTTCCTAGCCCTCGACCGATCCACCCCACCGTCCGCATAAGCCGTAGCAGCCGGCAACCACTCCTCCGCCAAATCCTCCCTCACCGTCTCCTCCCAACTCGGCGGCGCGTCCCGCGCGAGGACGGTATCGAGCGCGGAGGGAGGGGCGGCGCCGTATGCGGGAATCTGCGGAGGGCAAGAGGAGGCAGGAGAGGGGTCCGCGATGAAGGTGCGGCCAAACATGCCGCGGATTATTGAGGTCCGATGCGGAGCGGAGGTCGAGGGGGCGGGTGTAGAGGCGACGGCTTCGTAGGAAGGCGGTGCTGCAGTCGAGGGCGACGTCGACGACTCGAGCGGAGCCTTGGCGTCGACAAGCGTAGGGCCTGCGCCTTCAGGCGGTACGTAAGGTGGCAGTTGACCGTCCTCGCGCGGTCGCTGCGAGTCTGACGAGCCGGCTGCAGTCGAGCTAGACGCCCGCGTCCCACCGTACAGCGCAGCGAGCGCCGGGAATCTGCCCGAGTCGACCTGGACGGACGAGTGCGAGTTAGACTGCTCGAAGGACTTGCGATGGTCGTCTGGGTGCGCGAGCGAGGCAGGTAGATCAAAGCGGACGTCCGGTACGCGCATCGAGACGGGCGGAGTGTCGGGCGAGAGCCGGAATGAGACGATCACGTCGTGCCTGCGAGAGAAGGTCGTCAGTCGAGTGTCTCAAAGCCGAACGGGAAGGCTTGGGGCGCACCAGACTTCGATGTTGCAGCTCTGAACTCGCGGTGCTAGTGCGGTCGCGTCTTGCCAAGACGAGTCCCGCTCGAGCACGAGATCACCCTTGAACACGAGAAAGACCTCCTCCGCCCTCGCGCCTCGTTCACCGGGCGGTCCTACGAGTCGCATGTCGTTCTCGACCTTGTACCGCATATTGCGAAGCGTTGCGGCCCAGTCGTGGCCGTTCGACGAGACGCGGCACGGTTCGGTCGTGATCAATGGCGGCTGGTCGAAGTGAGCGTGAACCGTTCGGCGCTTGACCCTAACCTTGCGCTCGACAGAGAACGTCGCAAGCGCCGCCTGGTCCGACTCGTCGTGCTCAGCTCGATGTCTGAGCTCATTGAGGATCTGCTGGACGCCAGGGTAGGTATGCACGCCGAGAGAGACGACGAGCTTGTAGCGCAGAGACGGGTTGGGCGGCTCGTAGTACCGCGATTGAGTGAAGGTCGTGTCGTGAAGCAAGTCGTGCGACGTGATGCGGTGCGTGAACTGGGAGGTCAAGCATCAGTCCGCCGGTCGAGGTGGAGGGAAGAAGTGAATGCACCTCAATGCTGCTGACCCGCCCTTTCTGCTCGCTCATGTTCTTGGTACGCAACTTCGTGTGTCGTCCGGACGACGTCGTTTCCCACTCGCTTTCCGGCGTCAGCTCGTCACGAATCTTTGGCGAGAGGTCGGGCTGCGAGGGTTGCGCGGGCCGTGGCGGCGCGGACACGATGATGGGTAGCCGGAGACTGGAGTGAACGTGAGCAGCAGAACAGAGAGAGAGAAAGCGGGAAGCGCGCACCGATAGACCTGGCCGGAAGGCTCTATCTTCGCCTTGCCCTTTCCCTTCCACCGTCTCGTCTCGACAAGCTTCTCACCCGTAATCTCGACCCAGTACCGCACTGCGCATTCGGCGCTCGTCCAGCTTGAAGGCATGCTCGCTCTTTCAGAAGCGGGACATGAGCACTCGAGACGGTCGGGAAGCTTGAGGACGAAGCGGCATGAGCGGCTGGCGGGTTCGGCGGTGTCGGATGACTCGGTGAGGAAGGTGTTGCCGAGGACGACGGCGTTCGAGTCGGTCGTGCTGAACAGGCCGTGGGATTCGGTCGCTTCGGAAGGCTGTGAGCGGGACGAGGGTGAGCTGGCGGCGAGTGGAATCAGCCCGAATGACACAACGCACTCTGTAGATCTCGCTCACGCCCTGCAAGCTGGCTTTGACGTCCATCGGCTGATTCCAAAGCGAAATGGATGCTTCAAACTCGAAAACCGTTCCAGGCGGGTGCCCTCGTCCACGGCTGACGGGCGGTCGGACGGCCATTTTGACCCATTCGGCGTTGTAGACGTCCTGCGAGCGAGAATGTCGGCTGGACATCGTATCAAGGCGAGCGAGCTGAGCGTACCTCGTGCGGAGCAGACGACGACAGCGTCAAGGTGCGCCAGCTGGTGTCGCCTGGGCGCTGATAGACGCCTCGTGGGCTACTCGACGGGCTGCCGCCCTTCGCTACGCTCGTCTCGCCCATGCCGAGCCGGTTAGCGATGAAGTGGGGAGGTGAGGGTCGTCGAGGGCGAGTGAGGGAGTGCAGGTAGACACAGTCAGTCTGTTGATGCACAGCAAACTGCCAGACAGTCGAGCGAAGCAGCGCGAGCGAGCGTGGATCGAGGCGACGGTTCGTGGGAAAGCGGACCTTCGCCGTACCAGCACCGAGGAGGCGGACAAGCATGGTCTGGCTGATGAAGGCGCCGTACGGAGTCTAGCAATGCCCGCGAGCCAACTTTCAGTCTGACGAAGCGCCGAAGCGGAAGAGCGAGAGGAAGGCGAATGGAGTACGAAGAAGTCCGTCTCAAGGATCGCGTTTATACGGATACGCAACGATCTACGCCTTCTTCTCCGTCACCGCATCGAGCCAGCTCGGCGGTTGTTCCTGCCCTGCTCCCGAAGACACTCCCTGCGTCGGCTGTTCCGCGCGATCCGCTTGTTCCGACGCTCGTCGCCCGAAGAGGCGCCTCAGAACCCGGCTGCCGCCTCGCTGAGATACCAATGCTGTCGAGGAGGTCGAAGACGCTGTGTAGGCGGGAGCGGAGGACGTCGAAGCGGACGGAGGGAGGTGGTCGACAACTCCAGGCGCAGCTATGACTTGGTCGTACGCAGGCGGATCGTCGCCGTTGACATCAAGATCTGCCATGCGAGTCGTCAATGGCGCCGCGGACGTCGACGTGCCCGAAGGACCGGCGGAGGAGAAGTCGGGCAGGCCCGACTCGCGAGCACGATAAGCGACGGGCGAGTTCGTCGTCTCCACGGCGCCCTTCTTCTCCTTCGACAGTTTCGCCGGTGTTCGAGGCATCGGTGCAAGCGTCCCGCCGCCTTCGGGAAGCTGGTCGGCGTCTGTCGCAGCAGGCGTCTTCTTCGCGAGCCGGATCAGGTCTTTAAGCGAGGCGGGCAAGTCGAGGCGGACGTCTTGGCACTTGATGTGCAACGGGTCATCGAGCGCTCCGAGGTGGAAGGTGGCGTGGAGGTCGTAGCTGTGTAGAGAAAGCGGATGAGCGAAGTCTGCGAGGGAGAAAGGGCGAGAGACGACGCACTGGACGTCAAAGATGCAGGTCCGCAAGACGGGCGCACTCGTAGGATCGCCAACCCAGCTCGGCGACACCTTTGTCTCGCCCTCAAAGTGCAGCCAAAGCCGCACTTGCCCGTCTCCCTCTTCCGCCAGCCTCGCATTTCCCTCCCGCAAATCGAGGTAGCCCGGCGCGTCCGATAGCTCCATCGGCCATTCGTCGGGCTTGTCGACCGCGAGACCGGTATGCGTCGAGCGAGCAGTCATGACCCGCTTGACCTCGAGCGAGACGGACGTCGGGGTCGCCCGCAACTTCTCGAGCAGCTCGTTGCCGACTTCGACGCTGTGCTTGCCAAAGTTGACGTCGATCCACCAGTGTATGCAGGGGCGGGGACCGTCAATCTCGGCTCGGTCGAAGCGTTGGCTGCCGATGTAGACCTGTTCGGACGGTTGGCGCTTGACCGGCCACTTGGTCGCGATCTCGTAGTGCAGCGAGAGTCGTCGAGGTTGTAGGTCGCCTAGAGCGTGTGCCGGTGGGTCGATGTACTTGGATTGTACAGCACCGGTGGCGGCCCTGTAGAAAAACTCGGCGTTCTCCCTGAACAGCTGCGCGGACGTCTCCGTAGGGCGAGGCAGCGGTAAAATCTTCACCCTGAGCGGAATCTCGAATCTGCGAGGAGAAGCTTATTCGACGGTTGGTTGCGGAAGGAAGCGGTAGCGCGCACCGGTACTCCTTCAGGACCTTGAAGTTGTCGCCTCCGAATCCGAACAGCGCCTTGCCCTTCCCTTTGCCCTTGCTAGGCTTGCCCAGCTCTCCCACAATCTCGAGCGTGTAGGTCACGCTGTACCCTTCCGTTTCCGACTCGAACGTCGGAGGCAGTCGAAGCGCGAGATGCGCACACCCGTCGCCCTGTTCACGGCCGCACATCGAGCAATCCGAGCTGATCGACTCGTCGTCCGAGTCTTCCGAGTCGGAATCGGTACGCTTGAGCCTGTTCCCGTCCGGATCGCGCGCAACCAACTCGGGCTTGTCGAGAGTCGGCAGAGGCGGAGGCTTGCAGTCACAGGTACAGGACGGCGAGAGCTGGACCTGGAAGTGGGCGATGCAGGAGTCGGGACTGTCGAGCGTTGCGGGAGGCGACGAGACGGAGAGGAATTGGTGTTTCCGCGAGTGGTTCGAGGAGCGGGCCTGCAGGGCGGGAAGTTTGGGTTCAGTCTCTCCCCTGATACATTCGACAGTCTCTTGACGCACCCTGGCGACACCAACGATGCGCGCCTCGATCCGCATGGGCATAAAAGCAGGCTCGACCCTCGCCTCGAAGTTGAAGACCGTGAGCGGGTTGAACTGGCGATTCGGGTCTCGCAAAGACGGCGAGATGATAATCTTGGCCCACGGGAGTAGACGCGTATCCTGCAAGAGTGTAAGTTTGAGTACAGGTGCGCCGAACGTGCTTAGAGAGGAGGAGGGAGCGTACACGGTCCCCCTCGACTTCTCCGTATTGCCAGTCCCGCACGGTTGACGCCTTCTCGTCGTACGGTACCAGGGAGAAGCCCGCTTCTTCTGCTTTGCCCATCGTTGCGCTGGTAGACGAGGAAGGACCAGGTGGGGCTCGAGAGGGAGAAGGGGTCAGAGAGGCGGCGGTGGTGGAAGCGGCGGACAGCGGCGTCCTGTGGTAGCATGCAGCAGCTCAGTGGGGTCCCAGCGAGTCCAGCGAAGGCAGCAGAGCGACGTTGAGAGCGAGTTGGAGGACGCCAAGCGAAGAGCTGTCGGCCGAGTCCACGGTTCCGAAGAGATTACAACGGGCTTGTATGTAAGGCGGATTGTAATCCAGCTGTAAGTGTTAAGGACAGGTCTATGGACAACGCAGACGGCGAGGGAATAGGCGAGAAATACGAAAACGATGGACGAGCGGGGTCGTGCTAGAGATGGAGTGCTGTCCAGGCGGTGCGCGTAGGTGAAGATGCAGGTATAGACGCCAAGAATCGGCGAGGGACGATTCGTCCGGTCGAAAGGCGGGCGTATAAGGTAGTAGTCGAAGCAAAGTGTCTGTCGAGGGGCTGTCGAGTTCGCCGTGGTCGCACCGCCTACCGCCCCTCTCCCGCCCCGCCCTCAAAACTGAACCCCTTCCGCTCCCTCTCAATCCTCATCTGCAGCCTCTCCAACGGACTCTTCGGTTCCGCCTGTGTTTCGCCCTGAATCCTCGAAACTGGCGAGCCCGAGCCCGCAGAAGTGAGGGAGGAGGTGCTGATGCTCAGTGCGGGAGGGTGGCGCGCAGTGGGAGGAGCAGCGGCGGAGTGGGAGGACGAGGCAGAGACATTCGAGTCGCTCGAGTTGGCGGATGCGGCGGGCGCAAAGGGCGAGCGGAGATTCGAGTTCGACTGGCGAGGACGAGGGATCGAGGTAGACGAGCGAGGAGCGGAGGAGGTGGACGTCCGCACGGACGCGGCGGACGACGAAGGGATAGAAGGCGGGAACGAGTGCTGCTGAAGTGCGGCAAACGTCGTCGGGTGCGCGTACGACCCGTCAAAAGCCGGGTTCAACCGCTCCTCTGCCTCTGCCTCACCGCCAACCGCAGCAACCGCCTCGACCCAGTCCTCGGGCGCGCCATCGCTGCCTTTCCCGATCCCGCTGCTCGGCGCAAAATCGAGCGTGCTCTTATCCGTCGCGACGACCGACCCGGGAGGCGGCGCGAGCGGCGAAGGCGGGACGACCTCGATGCGCGAGAGAGGGTTGTGCGGTGCGCCTGAGAGGCGGTTGCCGGAGGGGAAGACGTGTGCGCCGGGAGCGGCGCCGTTCGGAGGCGAGACGGAAGAGAAGGTGCGCGAGGCGGGGAGGAGTTGCGAGCCGGATGCGGAGGACGAGTAGAACGACCGGCGGGGCATGGTCGGCGGACCGCCGAACGAATTGCGGCCCGAGGGCGACGTCGGGAAACCACCGAGCGACGCACGCGAAGCGTTCGCAGACCCAGGCGACTCGAGAGGCGTCCCGCTGAATGGCGGCGAAGGGCTGAACTCTCCGCTCCCGTTGGGCGACTTCTCCCCAAACCCGCCCCACGACTCGCCGCCCCAACTCGCCTGCCTGCTCCGCGCGCTATTGAACCCGCCGAGCCCGCTCATCGACCGCTTGCCCGTGCTGTCGATCCCGCCGCCGTTGAACGCAACCGACATCGAGCTCGGCAGCGTCGCAAAGCCGCCCATCAGCGGGCTCGGTCCGCCGCTCAACCCGCGTCCGTCGCTCGTAGGCAGGTCGTCGTCGTCGGACGGGTCTCGTCGGCGTCGAGAGATCCAGACGTAGATTTTGTACAGGAGGACGATGCCGGCAATGCCTGCCGCGATGCCGACCAGGACTGCCGCGGCCGTCGGGAAGTGGTTGCCGCCGTTGTCGGTCGAGGCAGAGGGGCGAGAGGTAGGCTTGCCGTCGAGGCCGATCGACGGCACGACTTGGGTCGCCGGAGGGATGTTGGGCGCGGGTGTGCCCGACGCGGAAGCCGAGCCTGCGGGAAGACCAGGCGTGTCAGCTATAGCTCGGACGACCCGAGGGGAAGCCTGGAATTGATCGTCCGCCCGGGGGAGACGTTCAGTTCATCCTCCTCGGATGTCAACCGTGCGATTCCGGCCTGCCTCACGCGCGACTGGCCTCGCTAAGGTTGCATCGTCTCTTCCTCTCCGTCCTTCGCGCTTCCCGATGGACCCGTTCCGTCCACTCGCGACAAACCCGCCTCGATCACCCTTTGCGCTAGAGCAGCGATGACACTGCGAGGCGAACGACGTCCATCGCAAGCAGCGGATGGCTCCCTCGTCTGTCCACTGGATGCAGCAGACCCTACAAGCCCCCAGCAGCTCGTTTGAAGTCCTTTGGACGCGAGAGGTGTCCCCGCCGAGCCGTCCGGGCGATTCCCTTGCGGCAGAGCAAACACCATTCGCAGCCTCGCCTGAATGTCGCGCAGTCCCTGAGTGACGGAAGACTCACTGGACATCCTGGAGAGCGCCTAAGCAAACCGACCGAGAGAGCTGAAGGGCGAGGACGAGGCGTGCGAGGTCGGCAGGAAGAGGCGCAGTTGGCTGGTGGCGGCGCAACGCTGGCGGGCTGGAGCTGGGAAGCGGATGCCGGAGAGATCGATGCCGTCTCTTCGACGCCGTCAGCTGCCCTCTGCGAGGTGTTGCGATGCGAGATGGGGTCGAAGACGGACGCCGAGTTGTGGGCGGCGAGAGGCGCTTCAGGCGGGCGAGAGCGGTGGTCGATGGCTGCTGGTCGTTCACGAGATAGCTGTACAGATACTGAGCCGCAGCGCTGAGCCAGTGAGCGAGAGTGAAAGGGAGAGCAACTCTGGCTGCGAGCGACCAAAACAAGCACGACCGCAACAACACCAAGGGGACGGACAGGTAGCGTCGTAGAGTGCGACCAAATGTTGCCCCAAAGAAGGACGTGTCGCCGTGAAGTGAAACGAGGGACGAGCGAGGCGAGGAGCGGCAGTTACTCGTCTTCTGCGCAAGACTCGTTCGAAGAGGGACGCAATGCAGGATAGATAAGGTCTACAACAGTCGATGCGAGGATAGGACAACACTGTATGATGCGAGGAGGCGACGAGATGTGAGGGCGAGGAAGACGAAGGCGGAAGGCAGAGAGAGACGAGGAAGGAGGCGGTCGAGGATGGGGGAAGCGAGCTCGAGAACGCCGGCCAACGAGCCATCGGTACCGCTCAGGAATCGCCACCATTCGGCTCGTCATGCTGGTCCTCGGCAAGCTCGACCTGCTCCCAAATAGCCGCCTCGAGTTCGGCCGCACGAACCGGTTTCGCAAGGTAGGCGTTCATCCCGGCGCTGAGGCATCGTTCGCGGTCGCCTGCGATCGCCGACGCCGTCAAGGCAATGATTCGCAGTCGGCGGATAGCCGGGTCGGGCGACTGGCGGATAAATTGACTGGCGCGGTAGCCGTCCAACCCTGGCATCTGCCCGTCCATGAGGACGCAGTCGTACCGCTCGCGCTGGACTTGCTCGACGCATTGCCGCCCGTCCACGACCGCATCGACCACGAAACGCTTCTTGCGCAGCGTGCGAGTGACGATCTCACGAATGAGCTCGTTGTCTTCCGCGAGGAGGATGCGAACGTCTTCCGGTCGTCGAGACCTGCGGACCTTCTTGACGACCTCCTCAGACTTGGCGAGACGCTGCGCTTCGGCGGGACTCTCGGCGGGAAGAGGTTGAGTCGTGCCGACAAAGTCGACGACATCGGCGAGCGGGGCCTTCTGGAGCGGGATCGTGATGGTCATCCGCGACCCTGAGCCGAGAGTCGAGTCGAGGGTGATGCTGCCGCCCATGAGTTCGACGAGCTGCGAGGCAAAGGCGTGAGTTCCTTGCGGAGAGTGGCGAAGGACATTACGGAAGAGTCGCGGCGTACCTTCTTCGCGATGGTCAACCCCAGCCCCGACCCTCCATACTCCCTCGCCGTACTGGCATCCGCCTGTCGAAACGGATGGAACAGCGTCGGCAGCACAGTCGAGTCGATCCCGACGCCTGTATCGACAATCTCGAACCGCACGACGATGCGGGTGTCGTCCTCCGAGAGTTGGCGGCATCGGAGGGTCACACTCCCTTCTTTCGTGAACTTGACGGCATTCGAGAGGGCGTTGGCGAGCACTTGGCGCAAGCGCAACCGGTCCGCAAGGAGCGTCCCGCCGTAGAACTCGCCAACGTCTTCAACAAACTCGAGGCCCTTCTTCTGCGCGATGATGGAGAAGAGACGCGCATCTGCGAGCGCTTCAGAGAGGAGGAACGGCGCGGTCTCGAGTTCGAGTTCGCCCGTCTCGATCTTGCGGACGTCGAGCACGGCGCCGACGAGTTCGAGGAGGAGCTCGCCGGACTGGACGGCGTTCTCGACGAGGTTGCGTTGGTCGGGCGCGAGGCGGTTCGAGTCGGCGAGGAGGAGTCTGCGAGAGTCCTTGGAGTTAGCTCACTTCCGCCGTAAGCTCGTCTTGAGCTGCGTCAAGTCGGACTCACTCGCAGATGCCGAGAATGGCGGCGATCGGCGTTCTGATCTCATGCGAGATGGTCGTCAAAAACGACGTCTTGAGTTGATTCGCTTCCCTCGCTGCAACCTCCGACGCAGCCAATTTCGCACTCTCGTCGCGCGACTTCTGCAGAGCTTGGTCGGCGAGTTTACGCTCGGACACGTCGGCACAGACGATGATGCAGCCTGTGATGGCGTTGTAGTCGGGATGGGTTTGCGGGATCGAGGGGTCGCCTCGGAGCGGGACGAGCTGGCGGCGGCCGCAGCACCCATCAGCACCGTGTCCGGCTGGAGCGAGAGGAACGAAGGCGAACGCACCCGGTAGCGATGATACATCGTCCCCTGACTCGTCGAAGTCTCCGACTCGGCAAACCCATTCTCGCTCTCGCCATCCAAGACCTGCTGAACCGCAGCCTCGAGTTCGCCGGCGGGGAAGAAATCGAGTAGGGGAGAGCCGACGATGGTGTCGTACGACCGGCCGGTCAGGCGGGGAGGCGTCTTGCCCTCGAAAAAGGTGATCTTGAAGGACGGGTCGACCGTGAGGAGCGTGAGGTCTGCGGCGATCAAGCGGGTTAGCTTGCATGCTACGACGGATGCAGTATGCGTGCGCGCACCTGAGCCCTCGAGGACCGCGCGCGTCCGCTCCTTGACCAGCAACGCATCGTGCCGCGCGCGCATCTCCGGCTCGACATCCGCAATCGTCGCATACCACGCCACGGGCTTCCCATCCGCCCCTTTCTGTGGTCGACCCGACACCTTGTGCCATCTCAGCCGACCGTCCTTGTTCTTGATTCGGTACTCGAAGGAGAAGGGTTCGCCGGATTGCATCGCGCCGAGGTAGATGGGCAGGACGGCCGAGAGGTCGTCTGGGTGGAACATCGACATCCACTCGGCAAAGTCCATGTGGTAGCGCGGGTCTGCCGGACCAGCGGTCAGCAGAGTCGCAAGAAGAAGGAGAGAGGCACGACTCACCACCGCCCGTGTACTCATACCACGTCGAGTTGAGCCACACAACCTGGCCGTCCGGATCCGCAATGAAGCACATATGCGGATTGTTCTCGACCATGTTCGTCAGCTGCGCAAGCGACAGCGGCGGCCGAATATCCCGTGCGCGCTTCTCAGCCGCTTCCTCCCTCGCCGTCTCAAGCAACGCCGCATCTTCCGCCGGCGTCGCCTGCGAAAAGTCGTCGCTCGAGTTTCCCCGACTCGAGGAGACAAGCCCGGCAAGCGGGTTGTCCTTCTCGCTCCGAGGTGAGATGTCGCTGCTGCCTGCATCGATCTCGTTCACAGGCAGGCGGAAGAAGATCGGTCCCGTCCCGTCTGCCCGAGCGGTACCGTCGGTCTTTTGCGAGAGGGTGACGAGCGCTTGGTCGAAGGATTGCCGGCGGCCTGTCAGGCCTTCGACGGAGGCGGGCAGTTTCGAGCCGGAGGGTGTTCGTCGAGGAGTGGGACGGGGCGGGGACTTGCAGGAGGGGTCAGGAGAGTCGGTGGGAATGACGGGAGAGGCGGTGACCACGTTGGTGGAGGGAACGGGAGGAGAAGAGAGGGAAGGAGCGGCTGAAGTTGGGGGCGTTGAAGGCGAGCCAGGTCCAGGCGAGACGGACGCCGTGCGAGGTGTCGATGCTGTATCCGTCACTCGACTCGTCGCGTGCTGCAGCATGCTCTTCAAGTTGTCGTCGAGCGGCAACTTTGCTCGCTCTTCTCCGACAGCGATTCGTCGAGCCGGGCGCGAGTTGGACGAGCTGAATGACGCTGACCGGTCGGACGACGAGACGAAGCTCGGGTCGACGTGCGGCGAGAGGGAAAAGGCATGGTTTGGAGGCGGAGTGAAGGCTTCGAACGAGGGGCGAGTCGAGGGTTGGGACGAAGGCATGGCCAATGCAAAGTCGGTCGGGAGGTTTAGATGGCGCAGGGTGGGCGAGAATGGCGTCGAGTCGACGGGCAAGGGGCGGACAAAGAGGATGGACAAGGTGACGGCGTCGTCGGTGCTCGCCGAGGGTGTCGAGTCGGTCGAGGAGAAGGTGACGAGGGCGTCTGCTCGTCGCCGCTGTCCCGTCCGTGTGAAGAAGGCGAGCTGGATCGTCTCGCCCCATGCCAGCGCGCTCGACCGCCGTGCCAACCCGATCAAATACTCCTTCAGGCCTTCTCTCACTCGCTGGTCCTCGTGTCGCTGCTGCTCCTGCTTCACGAGTCCCCGGAAGAGATCGACGGCCGTGAACCCATCGTGCCCATCGTCCAGCTCGAGCAGCCGCCTCGCCGTGTCGTTGGCCTCTGTCAATGAAAGCGATTCGGCGGCGGACAAGGCGAGGCAAGGCAGACCGAAGGCGCCGACCCCTAATGCGCTGGCCTGCGCCGTGTGTAGCATCGCGTGTGCAGCGTCGAATGCGAGCCTGCGCTGCTCAAAAGAACTCAGCAGAACGCGACGGCGTCGAGCAGAGCGAACAACCGCGACCTCCCTTTAACGATGGCCTCCGTCCGATGGGCCTTGGAAGCACGCGGGGCCTCGACTGAGAGTCTCGCCACGCCCGAATTAACGATGCAATCGGCCGCAAGCGAGACCGGATCAGAGGAAAGTCTGTTCGTTTGTAGTCCAGCTCCGAACGCCAGCCTCCCTCCCTCTCCTCGACTGGCTCGACTGGAACGTCCTGCGGTTAGGCGTAGACACTACGCCGAGTACCTCACGACCGACCTCCCGCACTGGATCCGCCACCTCCGCCGAAGAACCGCTTCAAACCGGCCTTCTTCTGCGGCGCCGTCCGCGCAGCCTTTGGGATCCGCTGCTCCTGCTCGTCCTTGATCCGCCTGTCCACCTCGACCTGGTCTCGAATCGAGATCTTGCCCGCCGCTGTCGCGCCCATGCCGGCTGCTGAGAGGGTCGACGTCGCTCCTCCGCCCCGTCCGTCCGAGTGCGACTTGTCGCTGCGAGTCGCGCGAGGCTGGGCGTGCGAGTGGTGGTGGTGGTAGTGGTGATGTCCGTCCGACCGTGCAGGCTGCACCTCGACGAACGAGACGCCGCCCGGTCCCGAGCCCAAAACCGCCGCACTGCCCGCCATCGTCGTCGAGCTGCTCTTGTTCGAGCCGGAGCGGGTCGACGTAGGCGACGACGCGCGCTTGCTCTCCGTGATCGACGACTTGGGCGGGGTCGTCTTGGCGGACGAAGGGTTCGACGAGTCGAGGTCGCGGGAGGGGCGGCGGCGCGGTGTCGAGGAGGTGGCGCCGGGTGAGACGCTGCGGCGACCGGGAGAAGGCGGAACGAGGCGGTCGACGTGCGGGATGGCGCGCCAGGCGGGGATCGCAGGCGAGGCGGCTGCGACGGGCTGTTGCTGGGCGGAGGCGGGAGTCGGAGCTGTTCGCGCCAAGCGGGTCAGCCGAACAGTCCAGCTCGAGCACGAGCACCGGAACGCACTCTTCGCGCTCGTCGAGATGGTCTCGATCGTGTACCCGGCCGAACGAGCCTTCGCCTTCTCCCTCTCCTCGCGCTCAACCAGCTCGCGCTCAGCCTTCAAGCTCCGCCCATAGGCTGCAAGCTGGTCCTTCAAGCTCTTTCCGCTCCCTGCCGACTTGGCGTCTGTCGCGCTCGAAGACGGCGGCGACTTGAAACCGAGCAATTCCCGCTCGGCTCTCTGCACCCTCGACCGCGCCTGCGCACGCGTCTTCGGCTTGTCCTCCTCGTCGCTGCCTTCGCCCGTCCGAGGCGGCGCAACCGACGCCGACGCCGAGTGAACAGCACGCGACTCGTACAGCGGCCCTAGCAAGCGCTGACTCGTCATCCCCGGCGCCGCGTTCGCTTCGTGCGCACGCTCAACGCGCGTCTTGGCTTTCGCCCCCGGACTGCCGGGCGCGACGCTTGTCGGTGCGGTCGAAGCGGAGGGAGCGTAGGTCGAGAACGTCGGGCCGGAGTAGGACGAGCCGGGCGAGGAGGAGAACCGAGTCGAGGCAGAGTTGCTGCGATTGCGCCCGGTCGCGTCGTGCGGAGGTGCAGACCCGTCGCCGGCCGAATCGGGCGGCGCGAAAGCCCGTCGAGCGTCGTAAGTCGGATAAGCCTGCAGTGGCCGCAACATCCCCACCACGTCTTCCTCGTCGCCGTCTCCGTCTTCGGCGTCCGCAATCGAAGGCCGCGACGCCGACGATCCCACCGTACCGTCCTCCTTCGCGCGCAGCTGCAGCTGCTGGTGCTGATTGAAGTGCACTTGCTGCAACAAAGGCGAACGAGTGCCGGACTGCGGATTCGGGTTCGACAAGGCGCGGCGGCGATTCCGGGACGTGACGGGCGAGGAGACAGCCGTCGTTGGCGGGCTTGGCTCGTCCTCAAACACTCCCGCACTCGCCTCTCCCTCCTTCTCCTGCTCTGCACCCGGAACGCCTTCCTCCTCATCCATACTCGGTCGACGACCGGAGAACGACCCCTTCGAGAGGTTACTGCTCTGTCTCGGTCGGTAGAAATGGTGCGAAGCTGCACGGGTGAGCGGTCCGATCGTCGAGCCGGCGGTCGTCGAAGCAGGCAGGGGCAACTCCGGCGCCCTCGTCGCAAGCGGTGTTTGCGCTTCTTCCTCCGCCTCCTCATCCTCGACGCGCAGGCCTGGCGACTCAGCCTGCACCGCCAAACTGCCGACAAACGAGTCCTGCCTGAGCGGTCGGTGAACTTCGAGGCTCCTCCGTCGCTCGGCGCGCTCGGTGCGGTCTTGTTCGCTCAGCTCATCGGCTGATACGTGCGGGTCTTCCTCGGCGGCGGCGGCGGCGGATGCTGAAGACGCTGGTACGGCGGAAGGAGAGGCGGAATTCAAGCCGAAAGCTTGTCGGATCGCTGCGCCTGGACGCCCCGCCTTTTCCCATACGCTCGGCAGACTAGGCCTCCTCGTCCTCGGCGTCGTACCCGCACCCGCACTCGAATCCTTCGCCGCGCCCCCATTCGCCGCGCCGTTCCCGGAGCGGAGGGAATTGAACGATAGCCTCCTCGTCGAAGGAGTAGACGACGAACTCCCTCCTCCTCCTCCTCCGGCCGTCGAACTCGCGACAGACCAACTACTCCCGTTCCCACCCTGAATCTGCATCCCCAGCGGCCCACCCACCGCCCCAAGCGAGATCTGGCTCGTCGACGCGCTGGGGGTCGCGTATGCCGCGGCGGAGGAGAGTGACGAGGAGGAAGACGTCAAGCCGCGGACGTGGGTGAAGGGAAGTTGGGCTGTGTGCGCTGATTGGACGAGTTTGGTCGCGAGGCGGTCGAAGGAACGTTGAGGGTGTAGGACGGAGGCGGCGGTTGAGAGGCTGCGAGTGCGGGTGGATGGGGGCGGTCCCGCTCCCACCGCTGCGGTCCTCAGACTCAAAGACCGCGTACTCCCTCCCTTCTTCCCCGCGCCTCCTCCTCCCGCCTGCTGCGCCGACTGCTGAGCGTCCAACACGTCCGCCCACCCTCTCAACACCTCCGCCGCATCCAGGTGCCCGTTCGACACGGCGATTTGCTCGGGCGTTATGCCGGCTTTTTCAGGGATGCGTGGGTCGGCGCCGTAGGAGAGGAGGAGGTGGAGGATCGCGAGGTGGCCGTTTGCGGCGGCAAAGTGCAGGGGAGTCGAGCCTGTGCCACCAACACCTCGATATCGTCAGTGACTTGCACTTGCGAGTGAGCGAGAGGAGAAAGAGCGCCGCGCACCCTGCGTCCCAACCGACACCCCTCTCTCCTTGCTCCCCTCGCGCGTGAACCTCCGACTCAACCGCGGACTATTGACGTCCGCTCCGGCCTCGATCAACATCCGCACGACCGTCTCGTTCCCGGAGGAAGCGGCGGCGTGTAAGGGAAGGACGCCCGAGAGGATCGAGTTGACGGGTTGGCCGTGAGAGAGGGCGTATTGGACCAGGCCTGCGGGCGTGCGCACGGCGTATGTCAGTTCTTGAGTGCCTCTGAGCGGGTCTGCTGCTTGAAAAGCGTCCCCTCCGCCAAACAAGCCCCTCCTCCTACTCAAAAGCGCACAGAGGTCCCGATATCGCGCGGAACCTCCGCGTACGCCAGATCCACTCCATCGAAAGCTCTCCCTGCCCAACGTAGAGCTTGGCACGCCCACGATCCATCCGTCGCTCCCTCTCCTCCCTTACCTCGGCCCCACCTCTCCCAATAATCGCCTTTGCATCACCCTCCCCCAGCCCCAGCCCTCGAACTGAGCTGAACGCACCCGTATTCCCATTCGCAGCCGCTCCATGCAAACCGAGGTTCGGATAACTGGTCGTGATTCCTAGTCGGGCTTCTTGGCGTGTTAAGGGGCCGGGGCGGAGGCGTGAGGAGGAGGACGAGGACGAGGTGCGGGTGTGGGTGTGTGAGGGTTGGGAGGGGTGTTGGGACGTTGATGCGGTGGGTGCCATGCCCTGCTCCAGGTTCAGGCAAAGAGAGGAGAAGGAGGAGAGGGTGTCGATCCTCGCTCGCTGCGTCGCAGGGTCTGCCCTCGTTCGAGCTGGAATCGAGCGTGTGTTCGTCGAGTGGGTCGAGCTGTATGCACCGGAAGACAGAGAGAGACACGCGCTGGTGTGGTTTGTTGACCGACTTTCGCGTGTGTGCGAGGCGATCACGGCGTGAGGTGGAGGAGTGAGCCGCAGTCAGATTGAGCGGCGATCTAACTCGATACTGGCCGAGTGTGACTGCTTCGATGCTCAGGAGCAGGAGGATGGTGAGCTGGAGCGAGCTGGACTTGGATAGAGGGAGCGAGGGAGGCCCGCAACTCCGCAACGACGAGAATGCCGTGGGCCCTCGAGACGGGGCGGAAGCTCCGCGGAGCGATTCGGTGAGGCGGCCAGCAGGGTCAAGTTCACTGCAAGGCAAAGCCAGGGCGGACCCAAGGCTGAGAGCTGCAAGGTTGCAGAGGGAGGAAGCGAAGAGGAGGACGAGGGAGGATCTCGAAACGGGCTGAGGCGGTTCTCTCGTCTGACCACGATCTTGGTGGGTTGCTGACGTCTCCTCAGCGATCATAGAGACGTCTGTGCCCTCTCTGCTCAAGCGAGACCCGGAAAGAGGCGAGAGGGAAGCTGTGAGAGGACTCCGAGGAGGGTCGCCTGCTCCTGCGCCTTTGTCCCGTCACCGCTTTACCTCGGGGCGGTGGCTGCGACTCAACAGCGTTCATGTAGAGCCTCTAGAAGCATATTGCACGAGCGTCTGGCACATCTGAGACTGTCCTCCTCGTCCCCTCTCCCGCGGCTGATGAGAATCGCAAGTCGAGAACACCCGCTCTGCGCGCACACCTACCTGCCCATAGCCGCCCGTTCACTCGTGCATTACTCATTGTCGCCCGCTCTACAGCCCCCAGCGAGGGTGTGCTGAGTAAACCCGCCCTCGCCTCGTTCTCTTGCCGAGAGCAGGATCGACTTGGCCTTGCTCACGCTCTCGTTGCTTCCTCGCTCTCCAAAACTCGAACAGTCCAACACCCAAAGCAACCCAAACGATGTTCGCCACCCGCCCCATCGCACGCCGCCTCTCCCTCACCCTCGTCCACCGCTCCCCGCTCCTCCCCTCCGTCCCACGCCCGACCCACCTCCCCTCCCTCTCGACCCTCCCAGCGCGCCCCTTCTCCACCACCCACATCTCGAGGGACACGCATGCGCCCAGTAACAGCGCTGCGAGGGACCCGCGCTGGAGGAATGGGGAGAAGGTGACGTATGACGAGTTGAAGCCTGTCACGCAGATGCCTAGCGATGTGAGTTGCGCACGTTCTTGCTCTCGCTGTTGGAACGGATGAAAGGAGGAGGAAACTAAGTGTTGGGATGTTGAGCTGACGCGGTGCGGTTGTTCCTTGTCGCGCGCAGGACGTCCTCATCGTCGGTGAGTTGCCCTCCCACCGATCCAGCCAAGCAGGACATCTCAGAACTAACTCGTACGCACACCCACAGACGTCCGCGAACCCTCGGAAGTCGCACTCGGCTCGATCCCCTCCTCCGTCAACCTCCCCCTCTCCGTCTTTGAGAAAGCCATGTCGCTCGACGAAGGCGACTTTGTCAAAGAGTTTGGGTGGCGCAAGCCGGGCAAGAGTCAGCCGATCGTGTTCTATTGCAGGGCGGGCGCGAGGGCCCAGACGGCGTTGGATTTGGCAAAGCACAAGGGGTACAAGTAGTGAGTTCGCGTCGAGCGTCCCTCTCTCTACTCTGGCGTGCTCTCGGCGCGGAGTACTGATTCGTCGATCTGCGCTCCCACAGCCTCCGCAACTACCAAGGCTCGTGGCTCGACTGGGAGAAGCGCGAGAAGGAGTCCAACCCGCACGGCGACGACTGAACCCCCCTCTTCCCGTTCGCCCGTCTCGCTTGGTCGTGAATGTACTGTAGGGCGTCTCGTTCTACATCTGCATGTGTCGCGCAGGCCAGGGACCGGGTTGTGCGAGCGGGTGAAGGCTGCTCTCGCTTCGTCGCTTGTCCTGCTCCTTGCTCGCTCGCTCCTCGCTCGATTCGCCTCGCTGCGCCTCGTGCGCACCCGTATTACACTCCTACACACCCACTCGCCCCTGCCAGCCCGTTACAAGCGCCCTTTTCGTCGTCCGTTGGGCGAACAGACCCCCTCCAACGGCCGCCTTCCTCTCTCTCCCTCCTTCCACTCACTTTCCTCCCTCACTCACCGCGCACGGCTCTGGCAGCCCTCGCTTCTGACTCGCACTGACTCACTGAGCACTTTACACCCGCGCGATTCACACGGAAGGCAAGTTGTAGCGGCGCACCGACCCCTCGCTCTCAACTCGCTCGCTCGCTCGCTCGCTCCCGCCACAAGGTTGTGACAAGATGCGCCCCGCGACTCTCGTTCTCTCGCTTTTCTCGTTTGCGCTCGTCGCGGCTGGCTCCGCGGTCGCTGTCGACGGAGGAGGAGGAGGAGGTGAGTACCTTTCGCCTTTCCTCGCTTGATGGACGAGGGACGGCTCGGACGGCCTCGGATGACCTCACTTCTAACTCGCAACGACTCTATAGTCTACTCCGAGCCGCCTCGCCCGCTCCCCAGTCGGTCGAACGAAACTGACCCGCTCCCTCGCTCCCTCGCGCGCGCAGATCCCTTCGCGCTCCTCAAGCGTCAGCGCGGAGGAGGCAGGTTCCCTGGCGTGCGCCAGCAACTTGATGGGAAGTTGGACCCGGGAAACAAGGGCGGGCAGGGGCAGGGTGCGTCCCCTTGCTCGTCTCTCTGCACGTCCCGCTCCGTCCTTCGGGCTCGCGCGGCTTCGCGTTGGCTCGGAGATAGTTCGCTGGGACCTGCACTGACAAAGAGAGTGGATGGTGAGCACAGGCACGACCAACCCCGCCGGCACCGGGTCGCAGCAGACCAACTCGACGTCTGGCTTGCCCAAGGGGATCGTCGACACCGGCGACCCTCAGAAGAACCTCTTCGTGCGTTCGGCTCGTTCCTTACCTGGAACTCGTGCTTTTCCCCCTCCGCTGCGACGACGGTCGGAGCGAGGAGGATCACAGCACGTCTCCAGCTTCGGACGGCTGACTTGTCTTTGCGCAATTCTCTCACACGTTCACAGCTCGACCCGAGCCAGATCGCCAAGGGACTCGCGCAAGACGGTACGACCGGGGCCGGCAGCGAAGCAGGTGCGTCCTCGCGCTCATCTCTCCGTCTCGCCTCTCGTGCTCCGCGAAGCGAGCTGAGCCGTGAGGTTGTGTCCTACGCGCGCAGGTGTCGTCGCGAGCGCCACGAGCGTCAACAACTTCATCAATGCCTGCTTGCTGAGGACTGATTTGGTGCGTTTCGTTCACGAGCGAGCGAGTCCAGGCGAAGCTCTGCACTGACCTTCGCTACTTGCTGAACGCGTGGGGACGCGTTATGCAGCCCCTCACGAACGGGAACCAGGGTGCGTCCGCGTTGTCTTCACTCATGTCTACTCACGCTCCACACGCCGAGGGAATGGCGCGGGGCGGTTCCCGTTCCCTCGTCTCCTTCGCTGACTGGTTCGCCTGTCCGTCTTTGCGCTCGCTTCGCGTCGACCTGCGCAGTCAAGGTGCGTCCTCCTCTCTCGCACACTTCGCGAGCGCCTCCGCCATCATCCCGCTGACTTCGCCTTCGTCCCTCCCCTTCCTTCCGTGGTCCTCTCACTTTCCCTCGCGCAGACCGGCTCGTGCAACGCCGTCCCGATGGGCATCATCGCCGCGCAAACCAAGATGCCGTCCTGCAAGTTTGTCAACCCGAAAAACTTGGACACCCTCCCCGCCAACCAGGACTTTGAGGTGCAGATGGCGATCAACAATGTGCGTTGTCCATCGTGGACCTCGAGCTCCCTCACTTGATGCGGAGAGCGAGGGAGCTGACTGAATTTTGCGGGCCGCGACGCAGCTCGTCACCGGCAACTTCGTGCGTCCTACTCGCTCTCGGGCGGTGTCGGAGCTGACCATTTCCTCGGCTCCTGCTTGCAGGTCAACGCGCAGCAGAGTGAGTGCGGCCACGCTGCGCGAAGGAGCGGCTGCGAACGACGCTGACCGTCTCTCTAAACCATCTACCCGCTCCTTGCAGACTACTTCGCCGGTTCGTCCCGTCCGTTCCCTCTTCGCTCGAATCGGCGCTGAATTCGATCGCTCCTCCGCCGCACAGCCCCGCAGAATGTCGACCAGAACGGCGTCATCATCGGTGAGCCTCGCCGACAATCTCTCCTCCTCCAGCTTCGAGCTCACCCACTCCCGCTCGCAGGCCACTCGCACGTCGTCATCGAGCCGATCGACTCGCTCACCACGACGACCGTGAGCGACCCGACCCAGTTCGCCTTCTTCAAAGGCCTCAACAGCCCCGCGCAGAACGGCATCCTCTCAGCGACCGTCACGGGCGGCTTGCCCGCCGGAACGTACAAGCTGAGCTCGATCAACTCGGCGGCCAATCACCAGCCTGCTTTGGTCGGCGTCGCGCAGCATGGGAGTCTGGACGATGCGGTGTACTTTGTGAGTCGGGCGTGCTTCCCCTGGATCGGTCGAGCTTTCTTCCGAGCGTGATGACTGATCCCCAACTACGGCCGCCCTACAGACGGTCGCCGACAACGCCAACGCCGCCAACGCGAGCGCTGCGAACGCGAACGGCGGCTCGAACGGCAACGCCAACGGCAACAACGCTGGGCAAGCTCAAGGACAGGCTCAGGCGCAGGCGACCACCTCCGTCGCCAACACCGGCAACAACAACGCCGGGCAAGGCCGAGTGCAAGTCCAGCAGGCTCAGGCGGCCACGACCGCCGCTGCGAACAATGTCGGACAAGGACAAGCGCAGGTCGCCGCCTCCTCCTCCTCTTCGAGCACGACGACAACTTCGCCTGCTGCGAACGTCGGACAGGGTCAGGCGCAGGTGACGACGACGAGTGCGGCCGGTCAGCAGGGTCAGGGTCGTTTCGGTGGGTTTGGAGGTAGGAACGGACGCAACGGTGGAGGCAGGAACGGTGAGGATCGCTCTCAACACATCGCCCGAATCGCTCAGCTTTGGAACGAGTTGAGCTGTATGCTGAGTGACGTCCGCTGACCTGTCGTCTTGCCACGCGCGCAGGCTCGAACGCCTCCTCTACCTCGTCGTCTTCGGCCACCTCGACCGCCTCGCTCGCGGCCCGCTCTGCCCTTCCTGACGCCCACCCGAACGCCTTCTCACAGCGCCGTCACACCAACCGCGCCCGCGACAGCAAGTACAAGCTCGAGAGGCGCCTCGAGGCCCTCCTCCAGGCTCAGCAGCGCGCTTGATCCTCCCTTTTCCGTCACACTCTCTCGCTTTCGTTCGCTCGTTTTGTACCGCTTGTTGATGACGGAGGCGGGCTGGACTCGCTTCTGTTAATGGTTGTGTAGCTTTGCAACGCTTTTGTTCGAATCGGGTTGAGAAGGTCACCGGGTCGAGGAGAGCGTCGACGACGGCGGCTGTTCTGGCTTGTACAGCTCGCCGGCTTGCAAGCTGACTACCAGTACTCGTTGGGAGCAAGGAGCGGCTTGGGCGAGTCAGCGAGAAGAACGCTTCACCTGCGTTGCCTCTTCGCATCCGCCCTCTCACTTGTTCGCACGATGCTGTGGATCCGCTCGCTCGTACACGTTGTTGGCGCCTTCTTCTGCATCGCTGCACACGACGTACAAGCTCCGAGACCCTCGCACGACGCAGACACGACGTCCCAGCCACCGACGACCGCAGCTCGAGCGACAGTCGCGGAGACGTCGCACCCTGCCTCGAGCGCTCCGCACGACCACGAGAACGACCTGGAACTGTGGAACGAAGTCGCCTGTCGAGACATCTCCCTCGCATCAGACGCGCCGCCAACCCCGTCAACCTCCTCCTCATCCCGCACTCCGCGACTTCCGCCTGAACTTCTCCTCCAAATCATCGAGCTGGTCGTTGAGGTTCCCTTCAGCAGCGATGTCGAGCGCATTCGTGCGACAAAACCGCCCCTGGAAAAGCCGTTCCCGCTCACGCCTACACCGTACGGTACGCTCGCCAACGTTTGTCTGGCGTCCCGCGAGTTCTGTCGTCTCGCACAACCAGTCATGTACCGCGATATCGTGATAACGGCAGAGTCGGTAACGCCCTACAACAACCTTGTCAGCCCGCACCCTCTCCAGACTCTCCAGATACGCGAAGACCTCGCAAGTCAAGTCAAACAACTCCATTTCGTCTCGTGGAAGTGCTATTGCGTTTGCCGTGGCATTCACGGCTTGTCTCCTCCATTCTTTCCGTTGCTTCGGAATCTGGAGACGTTGGTGATGCCCGAATGTACTCTGCGACTTGGATTCCAGGATGCGAATACGCGCTGGCTTTTCCGCAAGGCGTTCCGTTCTCTGCCTCGTCTTTCGACTCTGATTGTGATGAAGGAAGACTCCTGGTTCGGTCCACGCAAACCCTCAGGAAGACGCCCTTGCGATGGCTCCCTCCCTGAGAACGGTGTCTGGTACCCTGACGGTAGGAAACAAGCCTTCGACCTCACCCCTTACCAGCAGTAACTCCCGTTGCAACATGGATGCGCTTAAGAAACTTGATTCGAACTCAGTGAGACGGTGCAAGGGCAAAGCGAGTTCATCCTCGAGCGAATGCGTGCCCAGCAACCGGTGCTTGTCTTACGCCAGGAGCACCTACTAAGAAGCTAGCCCGACGAGAGGCACGACTGAGAGAGACCGAAAGCGCAAAGCAGCGTTCGAGGACGGAGGACGGCTTACGCAAGGACAATGACTTTGTGCTGCGTTTCAGCTCGCTCTACGTATAGACAGTCTAGAAGCGGAAGACCTGTTCGCCAGCCCCATAGCGTCAGCTTCACCTCCGCCCGAATGAACGAAAGTCGAGCGCGAGGAGGGAGAGGGACGCACCTGCTCCGCCGAGTAGCCGAGCTTCTTGAGGACGCTGTTCTCGTCGAGCGGGCCCTGCTCCTTCATGCTCTGCGGAGGCGGAAGCGGAGGCGCAGGCGAGATCGGCGGCGAGGATGAAGACGGGAGACACGGGGAGAGAATCGTCAGTCCCCGCCGTTCTCAAGTGAGGCAAGCGGCGCAGGGAAAAGAGCGCACCTTCTTGGGTCCCGAAACAGCCTTGACCTGACCAGGAGGGCCGCCTACAAGCACGAGAAGAACAACCGGTTGATCAGCCTCGGACACCATCGTCGCCAAGAAGGACGCGGAACGCACAGACAAAGATCTTGACCTTCTCGCCCTTGTCGGGCGTCGTCCCAAACTCCTTGAGCGCGTCGGTGATGACCTTGTCCGAGACGTAGCCCGTCGGGCCGTTCCAGTTCTTCGGCGGCTGGTCGAGCGTAAAGACGACCTTGAACTGGTCGGGCTTCTTGGCGGCGAGGCTGTGCGTGCATGGATTAGCGCAGAAGAGGCGGAGGGAGAGGAAGTGAAGGGGACGCACTCCTCGAACTCCTTGCGGAGAAGGATGTCCTCCTCGGTCACGTTTGAGAAGATGAGCGTCGCCTTGGTCTTGTCCTCGGGGTTGGCGCTGCAGGGAGAGGAGCGTGAGCACTTGCACAGCCAGTGGAAGGAGCGACGCCTACGCACTCAATCGCCTGGAGAACCTGCCACCTGGAAACGAGCGAGCGGAATGAACCGGTGTCAGCGAGACGTTCTGGTTCGAGTGAGCACAACATCTGCGCACATGGGCGTGATACCAGATCCACCGGCGATCATGCTGCGAGGCGAACGGGTCAGCGAGACGAGAGAACGAGAGAGCGCGGCGGAAACAGCTGAACGCACGCGACCGACTCGTACTGGTTCGGCTTCCACGGGTGCTTGGGGATCGGGCCTGTACAAGCACAATGTCAGCTCGCACATCAACGGGCCACCAAGCGAACGTGGCGAACGCACCCTTCATCGAGATCGAGTCTCCCGGCTTGAGCTTCCACAAGTACTCGGTGAACGCGCCGCCCTTGTAGTGCTTGATCAACAACTCGAGCTTGTCGGTGACGTCGGGCGCGGTGACGGGCGTGTAGGGACGGATGACGGGCTTGCCCTTGTCGTTGAGGCCCTCGCCTTCCTTCGCGGCTTTGCAGACGAGAGCGGAGGCGACGGTCAGGCCGGAGGAGGTGCCTTCGGGGAGGGCGAAGACGAAGCGGCTGGTCTGTAAAAGTGTGCACAAGTGAGCCGCCGATTCGACAAGAGAGGGCATCTTGCCGGGGCAAGTCCTGACGAGATGTCAGCTGTAGAGACGGCGAGCTCGCGACGCACGTTGTGGTTGTAGGGGATAACCTCGACAATCTTGAAGCTCCTGTGTGGTTGAATGCGGAGCGTGAGATCGAGTCCAAGTCAAAAAGCAGTGTTCGCGGCCGCACCTGAACTCGTCGGGCGAGAGCGCCGACTCGCCCTTGACCTTGACGCCGCCCTCCTTGGTCGCCTCTGTTCCCTGGATCTGCGCGCCTCCCGATCCAGCACCGAGCGCACCTCCGCGCGCGGTTCCGGCCTTGGCCTGCTCGTCGGCGCGGAGGGTGGGGTTCTGGGTGTAGTAGTAGACGCCGCCGCCGACGAGACCTGCGCCGAGGATGTAGGGCGCGAGGTGCGAGACGGACGACGAGGGTGCGGCCGAGGATGCGTACGAGCGGGTGGAGGAGGGGAGCTGCAGAATGGCGACAGCGCAGTCCGGGAGGGCGGCGGAAAGGCGGGTATGAAGGCGGGAGTCATGGCATCGGATCAAGCATGAGAACCATGCAGCAGGAGGCGTGGTCGAGAAGTGACGGGGCCAAAGGGTCAGTTCGGGGAGGAGAAGGTCGCGCGACGAGCGAGAAAGGACGCACGGCAGTCCGGGTGCCCCTGAGGGTGTTGGCAGCGAGACGTGAGAACATCCTAGCAATCAAGCGAGCTCTAGCAGGAAAGCGAGCGAGTGGTGGAGCGGAAGAGAGTCGTCCTCATCTCTCGTCATCGAAGCGAGCGACGACAACGCTGTCCGCTCGTCCTGCTTGACTGGTTGTACCTTGAGTGTGCTTGTACGGCTTTCTAGACTCGGCTCCACCGTTCTCCCGGCTCGAAACGCGACCACCGCCGTCCACGCCGTCCTCTCGCCGAACACGGGTTCCGATCCAGCTCACTCTCGCGGGCCGGCCTCGCTCGCGGGATTGGAGAAGAGTTTGAGACTGTTTAGGGACATTGGGTGAGTCGCAAGTCTATCCGACAGGATGTCGTTCTTCCAGCTCGTGCGGACGGTCCTCGGGGCGTCGTCTCGCGCTTCTTGTGCGTTGGACGGGCGTGGACAGACTTTGGAAGGCTCAAGTATGCGACGTAGTATGCTACGGACGCCCAGCGACACCACTCTTGCCGCCTCACCACCGACACCTCCTCTTCTCGTTGCGGAGCACCACGCTGACCCTCGCTTTCCCGCTCGCTGGAGCAGCCAGTCGTCCCTCTAGCATCAGCAGAAGACGACGGACGCGATGTCAAAAACGGCGACCGACCGATACCAGCGCCAGCTCCAGCTCCTCCTCAAAGAGCCCGGAAACGACGAATGCGCCGACTGCAAAGCTCGCAATCCGCGCTGGGCGTCGTGGGACCAGGGCGTCTTTCTCTGCGTTCAATGTGCGTCGATGCATCGCAAGATTGGGAGCCATGTCACAAAGGTCAAGAGCGTCACGCTCGACAAGTGGACGAAAGAGCAGGTCGAGGTGTGTGGGAGCTTTCTGCCGTGGCTGGCCGCCCCCTTCAGTGTGGCCGATGACTCACTACAAGCATCGCTTCCTCCAGAACATGCGCAAGCTCGGCAATGTCAAGGTGAACAGCATGCTCAACCCAGACGAGCGGCGGCATCCGTGAGTTTCGCGTTCCCTGCTTTGCCTTCGATTGTTTATCGAGTCCTTTCCGCCAGGCCGCCTCCGCAAGACTCGGGCGACGAGCGAAACTCGCAGCTTGAGCGGTTCATCCGGAACAAATACGAGTACCGGACTTTCGCTGCACCTGCATCATCGGCGAACGGATACTCGAACGGATCGACCGCTCCACCGCGACCAGCTGCGCCTGGTTCCTCCTTCACCTCGCCTTCGACCGCGGCAGATCCGGTACCTCCACTACCGCGTCGACCAGCTCAACCTGCCTCCTCCGCCTTCGACGACTTTTCCTCCGCCTTCGGTCCTCCCGCCGCCAGCACGTCTTCCTCGCAGCCTTTCTCTCCCGGTCCTACCCTTCCCCCTCGACCGCCTCTCTCGCACGTCGCCGCCTCTGCTCCCGCTCCCATCGCCGCCCCAACACCTCGCGCAAAATCCGTCCGCTTCCCCGAAGCTCCTCCAACCTTCATCCCTTCTCCACCCGATTCTGACGACGAAGACGATGTCGAACCTCACACTTCTCCCCCACGCCCTTCCCTCCGACCTCGCGCCCGCTCCGCCTCCGCCCACCCTCCTCGAAAGGGCATCCTCCGATTCCGACCAGGCGGCAACGACGAGATTCTCGTCGATTGGGCCGCCTTGACGTCCCCTCCGCCCGGCGCAGACGGGGAGGACGAAGAAGATGTCCCGCTTGCGAGTTTGGGAGCGTTGGGCATGAGGGGCGCGCAGGTGGGGATGGCAGCTGTTCCCGCTCCTCAAGGCGGTGGATACATCCCGTATCCTGGGACGGGGCAGCAGCAGGGGATGTGGGCCGTCCCGTATGGCGGACCATCTGGGCAGGGTCAGGCAGCGCAGGGAGGGAACCCGCCGCCTGTCGCGCCGCTGCAGCCGCAGTACACCGGCTCGGCGAAGGGATACCTGCATCAGCAGCGACAGCAGCAGGCACAGGCTCTTCAGCCACAGCAGACAGGCACCGGTATCGACGCTTTCCAGCAACTGTTCCAGCCACCAGCTCCGTCGCAGCCGCAACAGTCGCATCAACCGCCTTTCTCGCAACCTCAGCAGCAGTACTCGCAGCTGCAACTCGCGCAACCGCAGGCTCGGACGAATCCCTTCCATGCGCACCTCTTCGCGAGAAACGCCTACTCGCCTTCCCCTCAACCTCCTTCGTCTGCACCATCGCCCCAGCCGCCTCAACCGCCTCAGCAGCAGCAAGCGCCTCCTCAGCAGCCGCCGCTACAGCAACCTCCTCAGCAAGGCCAGACGGCGAAGACGATGAACGATATCTGGGCGGATCTCGACTTGCTCGGCGGGTCCAGCTTCTCCTCCGCGCCTCAACCTTCAACGTTACACCTCCAGGCGCCGTCCTTCGGCAACGCGCCGACGCCGTCTCCATCGATCCAACCGAACCCTCCTGCTCCCGCTCCCCTTCGACCGCAATTGACCGGCTTCGTCCCGTCCTCCTCCTTCGGCCAACAACTCGCTCGCGAGTCATCTCCCTTCCCTCCCTCCGCCTCACTTACCGTGCCAAACGCGACAGCCGGCTCGTCGCGCTTCGCCTCTCCCGGACCGTTCGACACGCCCCAACCCCTCCAGCCACAACGAACAGGCTTCGTACCCTCTTCCGCGTTCGGTCAAGAACTCGCGCGCGATTTTGGCGGTGGAAGCGGTGCGCCGAGTCCGGCACTCAATGCACCGGCGCCTGCACCGCTTCAACCGCAACGGACGGGTTTCGTACCGAGTTCGAGGTTTGGGCTTGAACTGGCGAAGGAGTCCGGTGGGAATGCGGCGAACGGTTCACTCCTCGGGACGAATGGTGCAACGGGAGACGGGCGGAGCGTCTCGCCGGCGCCGTTCGACTTTACCCCTTCGCCCGCTCGAACACCTCAGCCTCCGACGACGAACCCGTTCTCGACTTTCTCTTCCTCGCTCAACGCTGCGCTATCGCCTTCGCAACCCCCTCCGCCTCAGCAGCAACAGCAAATGCGGCCAAACCCGTTCCTCCAGCCTCAATTGACCGGCTTCAACCCGACTCAGCAACCCATGCGGCCTCAGCAGACCGGCTACTTCCCGACTCCTCAACAACAAAATATGCCGCCACAGATGCAGATGGGTTTGCAGCCGCAGCTGACGGGCTTCCAGGGAGGAGGAGTCAGACCACCCGGAGGAAACCCGTTCCTGGCGTTTGGGCAGGCGAATGGCGGGCAGGCGGGGTGGCAGCAGTAGCACTGGAGTGTGAAGGAGTAGACGGTGGCGCTCGGGAACTCGTATATTATTCGACGAGGAGGTTGATTGTCGTTTGTTCGGCGAGAGACGTCATCCGACGCGGCGACTGCACACTTTCCGTCGCAGACTCGCTGTTGGCACTGGACACATCTGCAGTGCAGAAGCTCGTCGTAAAGCGAGCGAACAGAGAGACCTTGCAAGTTGACCCTCTCCTCCTCGTCGCCTGTCCAAGGTCAACATCGTCACTCTCGCTGCTCTCGCTCCATCCGCGCCAAACACACTCGCCGAGAGCCATGGCGACCCTCGCATCGCTGCTCGAGCAGTCCCAGCGACTGCAGACCTCGCTCGCGTCGTCCTCCGCACAGCCAGGCGTCGACCTCCCCGCCATCCAGCTCGGGCTCGACCAGATCGAGAGCCAGTCGCGCAGGATCGCTGGACGCAGTCTCAAGGAGGCGCGCCAGACGGGCAACGCGTGAGTCTCGCCTCTTGTTCGTCGAGGAGCAGTTGGCCTCATCAGGATCAAGTTGGACGAGGCGGATGTGGGCGAGGGCGGCTTGCGGAGCAGTGCAGTGGGCAGGGGTCATCAGGACACTCGGCTCGAGAGGCTTGGTGATGCGGACAACCCAGCACGAGCGGTCACCCTGTCCACTGAACTCACCCTGTCCTCATCCCCTCCTGCAGAGCCTACTTGCTCGCTTCAGGCGGAGTCAATGCCGAGCAGCTCTCGTCCAACATCAACACCGTCAATGTCGCCGGCACCTTTGAGCCGCTCGTCCCCCTGAGCGACACGGACGTCGAGGTGCGCTTCCTGCCTCGTCCTCCTTCCATCGCGCGCTCACCCGGCTATCCTGCAGGGATACATCCGGCACACGCACGAGCAAGCGATCATTTCCGCCATCGAAGAAGGCCGCCGCGCGACCACCTCGGACTTTTACCGCAACCTTGATGTCAAGATGCGCCGCGACTGGGAGAAGCAGAAGGAGAAGCTGTTTGAGGAGCTGGGCCGACACCAGCCTGCGGCGGGACCGAGTACGGAGACCCCTCGGCGCGGTGGAAGCGGTGCGAGCGGCTTCGAGCGTGGCGTGAGTCCTGCTGTCGTTCGGTTTTCCTGCGATGTCGCTGACATCCCTCGCACAGTCCCCCATGACCCCTCTTCCTGCGACTTCCGGCTCGCTTCAGATGCACTCCAAGATGATGCGCTACGACCGAGTCATCCGCCGCCTCAACGAATTCCGCAAGGAGGGTTACGCGTTCGGTCTCGTCTCGGCGCTCGGAGAGGCGAGCATCGGCACGTCCGCGAGCGACTCGGTGCGGCTTGCTCTCTGTTCGCTTTTGCAGAGCTTCGCTGACTTCTCCTCGCACAGCGCTCCGCCCAGGCGACCGAAACATGGCGCCTCCTTTCGCACCTCGTCCAAGAACGCGACGTCCTCAATGGCGAGTTCCAGCGGACGGCGCTGCAGGAGCGTCAGTATGCCAAGGCGTACTTGCTTGCCGATCAGGAGAGTCAGGATGCGGTACAGGTCAGGAGGATGATCGGAGACGGTGCGAGAGAGTACCTCGAAGAGCAGTGCGTCCCAGTCCTTACGATTCGGCTGCCTCTGCTCTTGAGAAGCAGTGCGCTGATCGCGAAGGTGTATCCG
Organism: Rhodotorula toruloides NP11; assembly: GCF_000320785.1. Taxonomy (NCBI): domain Eukaryota; kingdom Fungi; phylum Basidiomycota; class Microbotryomycetes; order Sporidiobolales; family Sporidiobolaceae; genus Rhodotorula; species Rhodotorula toruloides. Next base: position 7,305 of record NW_015623001.1, on the reverse strand, counting down.
TCGCACAGATTCCTCGCCTACGTCGAAAAGACGCTCGCCTCGCGACCGACTGAAGCGGCTCTCGGCGGTGACCCGTCCATCCAGAACAAGATTCGCGCTTTCCTCAACGTCAAGTACTCCAAAAACGGGCAGTGGTCGAACCAGGCGCTCGAGGTGCGTTCTGTCCAGGCGCGTGCGATACACTCGGCTGACGAACCCGCCGCGCAGATCGCCAACAACACGCCTGTCTGGGCTCGCATTTACTACCTCCTCCGCAGCGGACACGCCAAGGAGGCCCTCACGTTCGCCACCGAGAACGAGTCGGCGATCCAGAAGCTTGAGAAGAGCTTCGTCCCGTACTTCAAGGCGTGGCTCGACTCGCCCGACCGGCGCCTCCCGAAACTCCTCCGCGACCGCTTCCTCGCCGAGTACAACCAGCGCATCCGCTACCTCACCGACACGTCCGACCCATACAAGCACGCGCTGTACAAGCTCATCGGCCGCGTCGAGATCAACCGTCGCAACGTCCCCGGCGTCACGCAGACCACCGAGGACTGGCTCTGGTTCCAGCTCAGCCTCGTCCGCGAGACCGAGGGACAGGGCGAGGCTCCGCACGAGAAGTATGGCCTGCGCGACTTGGCGGCCGTCTTGCGCAAGTTTGGCGAGCAGCACTTTGACCCGAAGGGAACGAGGCCGCTCCTCTACTTCCAGGTCCTCCTCCTCAGTGGGCAGTTCGAGCGGGTGCGTCCGGCGATGTGCTATGTCGGCTGTCGCGGTATGGCTGGCTGACTGGTCGCGGATCGTCTGTTCCACAGGCCATCGCGTTCCTCCAGCAACACTCGCAGTATCAGGCCGACGCCGTCCACTTTGCGGTCGCCCTCGCGTACTACGGCTTGTTGCGTGTCTCGCCGAGGTCGAAGGCTGCGGACGTCGAGCTGCGTGAGTGCGGGATACTCTTCCGCCCGAGACTTCCGCTGACCTTTCCTCCCGCAGTCGTCGACGGCAACACCGACACCCCCTCCATCTCCTTCGCCCGCCTCATCCACCGCTACACTCGCCTTTTCGCGCACTCCGATGCCGCCGAAGCGCTTCAGTACCTCTACCTGATCTGCCTCAACGCCGACCTGCCATCGCCGCGAGGTGAAGACCAGGTCGCTCTCGCGCACGACTACGTCCGCGAGCTCGTCATGGAGACGAGGCAGTACAGCCAGCTGCTTGGAGACGTGCGGAACGACGGGACCAAGGTGGTGAGTCCAGCTGCGTCTGATCGCTTGACTACTCGCTGACCCGCCTTACACGCAGCCCGGCCAGATCGAGCGTGACCTCAAGCTCCTTCACCTCGCCGACTCTCGCGCCTACCTCTTTGGCATCGTCAAGTCCGCCGCCGAGCGCGCCGACCTCGAGCTGCGTTTCAGCGAGGCGATCCTCCTCTACAACCTCGCCGAAGAGTACGACGCCGTCATCGCCGTCCTGAACGTCGAGCTCGGCAACTCGCTCTCGAAGCCGTCTGTGCCTGAGAACGGCGCGAGGCAGAGTCGCGGAGGTTTCTTTGCGGATGCGAGCAAGGGGACGGTTGGGATGGCAGCTGGCCAGGAGGATGTCGCGCAGGTTGCACGGAGCATCCTCGAGCACTATGATCGTAGTGCGGGCATGGGAGGAAAGGTCTCGAGGCGGAGGAGGGAGACGTGCGAGGTGTTGATGCGGTTGAAGGAGGCGATGGGCATGTACGAGCAGGGCAAGCTCGAGCAGGCGTTGCAGGTGCGTGCCGCGCCTGTGCTTGCCAGTTCGTGCGCCTCGCAAATGCTGACATGCAACCCACCTCGGCCGTCCGCAGACCATCGAGTCGACGAACCTCATCCCGCTGCACTCGGACCTGGTGCACCTCATCCGCGCCGCTGAGGATCTCAACTCGGTCGACGACGCGATCGTCCGCAACCTCGACGTCGTCCTCGTCGCGACGATGTCGATCCTGTACAAGCTCCACCAGCAGCTCAAGGACAGCCCGTTCGGCGGCGACCAGTCGCGGCAGCAAAAGATGCAAGAGTTGCGGGCCAAGGCGCGCAGCCTCATGATGTTTGCCGGCATGGTGCGTTCTCTTGTGACTCTCGCTGTATGCTCTACGCTGACCTTGCACTGCTCGGAAACAGCTGCGGTACCGGTTGACCGCGGAGACGTACAGCCAGCTCATGCGGCTCGACACCTTCCTCCACTGAGCTCCGCCGCGTTCTGCAACGATGCCTATCGCACTACTATCGCCGTGTGAGGCTCTGCAGACGATAGTCGGCCGTCGCTGGCGGGAGCGGGTGAGCCGTCGTCGCCAACTCGGCCGCTCTCACTCGGACAACTCGCTCGTTCACGCTTCCACTCGCTGTGTGCTTCCGCGCTCTTCTCAGCTGCACCGTACACTCGTCTGCCTCACTGCTCAAGCTCTGTCCGGCCCTCCCGCGTCGTCGCCGTCTCGCTCAACTTCAACCCCACCTCGACACCTCCGACCTCGTCTCTTCGCCTTCACACCGCTTCTAAGGCCTCACTAGCACACTCAAACTCCCGCGATAATGTCCAACGTCACTCTCGTCTCGCACCCCATCGTTCAGAGCAAGATCTCCGAGCTGCGCAACTCGCAGACCTCATCGCACCGCTTCCGAGCCCTCATCAAAGAGATCACGACCGTGTTGGGCATCGAGGCGACGCGGGATCTGCCGTTGAAGGATGTGCAAGGAGTGAGTGGGCGTCTCGCTTGTATCGGGTGTGATCCTCCTTCGCTCGCCTCGACACCCCACATGCACTTCAAGGAGACTTGGATGTCGCTGCCTTCGCCTTCGAGGCCTGACGGTGCCTGGGTGTCGTTCTTCAGTTCATGTGCTGACCAGAATGCTCGCACAGCTCCAAAGTCCTATCGACAGCTACACCGGCAAGGCTATCGCGCCCAAAATCGGCTTGTCGCCCATCCTTCGCGCAGGAATCGGCATGACTGATCGTGAGTCAGCTCAGAGCTCTCTCCTGAAGCGGCTGCTGACGATGGAGGCGCCCTCGCACAGCCATGCTCGACCTCTTCCCCGACGCATCCGTCTTCTACCTCGGCCTCTTCCGCGAAAAGGTCTCCCTGCAGCCCGTCGAATACGTGCGTGTCACCTCTCTCAGTGCACTATTCGTCTGCTGACGGAGTTCGCGGCCCGCAGTACCAGAAACTCCCGCCTCAGCCTACTGTCGACACTCTGTACCTTCTCGACCCGCTTGTCGCGACTGGCGGCACGGCCATCGCGGCCATCTCCATCTTGGTGAGTGTTTGAACTCGCAAGTGTGGGCGTTCCTGCCGGGGACGGCGCTCGAGGATACGGACTGACCCCCTTTTCCCCCCTTCCCCTCTTCGCCTTTCCACCTGCTCATCTTCCGCCTCACAGCTCGACTGGGGCCTCGACATCTCGCAAATCAAGCTCCTTTCGATCCTCGGATCCAAGCCTGGGCTGGAAAAGGTCGCCGAGGCGTATCCAGGACTGCAGATCTTTACTTGCGCGGTAGACGAGGTCGTAAGTCGGCTTGCCCTTCTCTCCGTCACTTCTCGCTCGGGCGATGCTGATCCGGCGGGTCGATCCTCCAGCTCACGGAAGATGGCTACGTCCGGCCAGGCGTCGGCGACACGGGCGACCGCCTCTTCAACACCAAGTAGCCTAGCCGTGCATCATAGACGAGTCTTTGCTGTAACATTCTCTCTGCATTGTCCTTCACGAGCATACGAGAAGTGCACTCCTCCAGAGTAGCGACCAAGCTCTTTGCGCCAACCAGACACAAGTCCGTGTCAAGCGTTCCTTCCAAGCTCAAGCTACGCCTCCTCGCCCTTCGCCTCGCCACCGTCTGCCTCATCACCATCTTCGCCATCGACCTCCTCCAAGCCGCCCTCCTTCCGCACCTTCGCGACCTCCTCCTCGTTCGCGCGAAGAGCGTCCTTCTCGTCCGGGTTGATCAGCGCCGACGAGACGAGCAAGACTTCTTCGAGCTGCCAGACCGAAGAGCGTCAGTTTACGAGAAAGCAACCGCCGGAGAAAGTGAGACGAACCTTGCGGTACTGCGCGAGCTTGGCAGACGGGTGAGCGAGTGCGGATGGAAGGGAAGCGAGGGTCGCGATCGTCTTGCGGAGCGCTTCGAGGGCTGCAAGGTAGTGAAGACGTCAGCGAGGTGTTGGAGCCAAAGCGCGCTCGGGAACACACCCTTCTCACTCGCCTCCTTCGCCTGCTTGACCTCGTCCGCGTCGAGCGGAAGCGGCGTGACCTCGGCATCCTCGTCCTCCTCCGCCTCGTCGCCGGCATCGGGCCGATACTTTGCCTCGACCGCGTCCTCGAGGAGGATGAACTGCGACGCGAGGCAGTCGGCCTCGACGACGTCCATCAGGAACCGCCAGAACGGCTCGCGCTCCCTCGACTCGTCCGACATGCACACCCACGGGTGCTCGCGGACGTTGTCGTCCTCCTCATCCTCATCGTCGTCCTCGCCATCCTTCTTCGCCGGCAGCTCGACTCCCGCTGGCTGCTCGAGCACCGCGCGAATCTGGTCGAGGTTCTTCATGATGCGCGCGAGGGTTTCGGCGCCGCCGGCCTCCTCGGGATGTCGCTCGGCGAGAGGGACCCACACCGAGTACGCGCGGAGCCAGGCAAGGACGGCGTCGTCTTGCGAGACGAGCGGGTGATCGAGGAGGAAGATGAAGCCAGGACGGGACTTCCACTCTGAGGAGCGCGAGGACAACAGCTTCGTGGCATCCTCGGCGCGCCCGGCGGCGAGGAGGGCGTCGGCGAGGTCGACGATGCAATGCGCGTACTCAGCTTCCATGAGCGAGATGAGGGTCATCCGCGAGCTCTCCTCCTCGATGTCCTCGCCATACATGTCGTGCAGCTCGTTCGCATCGAGGACGCCGTCGACCAGGAGCTCGAGTCGCTCGTGAGCCGCCTCGAGCCAGCCTTCGCGCGTCTGCGGCTCGCGCAAGTCCACCTTGCGCTTCTTCGTCCCCTGCGCATTCTTGACGGCCGAAGGCTTGAGCGCGCCGTCGGAGGGTTCGAAGAGGGCGCCGAGGTAGTGCAAAGCGAAGCCTTGGAGGAAGAGAAGGTGCGCCTCGGTGAGCGAGCCGTTCCACTCGAGTCCGAGCGCCTTGAGCTTGTCGTCGCCCGCTTCTTGCCGCCTCTTCCGCACCTCCTTGAACGACCTCGGCCCCTCGCGGTTGTCCTGGCGGTACTCGCCGGCACTGTGCTCCTCGATGAACGGCTCGAGGACCGCGCAGCCGTGGAGGATGCCGCGCAGGAGGTTGCGGGCGTCGTCGGCGCGGTCAAAGTCCATGTCGCCTGGCGTGAGCGAAGTCGGGAAGGGGTACAAGATTTCGAGGACGTTGGCGCGCAGTTCGAACAGGTCGGCGAGCGTGAGAGCGTCTTCGTCGAGCGGCATCGTCTTTTCGGCATTGAGGGCGGGGCCAGCTGCAGCAGGCGTCTCGGTCGGAGCGGCGCGCTTGGCCGAAGCCTTCAGGCCTTTCGGTTTCGGGGGCATGTCGGCGGGGGAGGGCGAGTGAGCGGAAGGAGAGGTGAAAGTCGAGGTCGTGGAAGGCTGTATCGTCGTTCAGCCAGAGCGGGGGTCAGTGTCGAGTCCTGAGGCCCTGATAATCCATTCGGTGTGTTCTCCGAGGCATCCCAGGCCGTTCACTACGCGCAAAGTCCTCGAACCCGTGCTTCGAGGAGAAGGCGGTCCAGCGGGCCAGCGAGCGAGTGGGGAGGCGTGCCGACTGAGCGAGCAGCTAAGAGACGTACTATAGGCAGTCTGACCAGTCGAATGTAGCAGTCTGAGCTGCGTGAAGCGATGAGAGCGAGGTGCAGGAGTCGAAGCAGACGAAGGTCGACGGTTGTCCCGCAACACCCTCGCCAACTCGCGCAGACCATGTTCAAAAAGTGCGTGCACACTCTCAGCAGTACACTAGACACGGCGCCGTGCTGACTGGCCTTGTCTGCCTTGCTCCCGCTCCCCTCGTCGTCCTCATCACTCGTCGGCCGTCATTCCCGCTGGACCCGCTCGTTGGGACGCGCAGCTTCACGCCGAAGGAGCACATTGCCGGAAATGCGCCGATGAAGTCGTCGGCGCAGCGACAGATCCGCGCCAAGCTCCTCGAACAGATCCCCTTCCTCTCGCAACCCGCTGCCTTCCCCTCGACCTCGTCCTCCGCCGCTCCCGCAGCTCAGCCAACGCCCGCAGCGCCGCACAGTGACGACGAGGACGACGAGGACTCGGGGAAGAAAAAGGGAAAGGGCGGGAAGAAGGGCAAGGGTGCGGGTCCCGGAGGAAAGGGCGGCAAGAAGAGCAAGAAGCACGACGTCGAGGAGGAGGCGCCCGCTGCGGGGGCGGATGAGGGTGCAACACCGGCGGCGGACGAGGAGCTGACGGTTTTGGACCTGATCTGGCCGAAGAAGGAGACCCTGTCGCTCATCAAGTGGTGCGTGTGGGTGTTTCGTCTATCTTCCGGACGCTGTGCTAACTTCGCTTTCTCGTTCACAGCCGAGAACACATCTCGATCTACGCCGTCCATGGCGAACCCCTCTTCTTCCAGCATTTCGACGGCCCCTTCTACCCGACCCTCAAGATCCTGCATCGCTGTGCGTCCGGACGAGCTCCTCCTGATGGTCTCCGCTGACGTGCATCGTCCCCTCGCAGTCCCCGACATGCTCCCGCGAGTAGGCGTCGACCGAGGAGCGATCAAGTTCGTTCTCTCGGGTGCGAACATCATGTGGTGCGTTGCGACGGCTTCGTCTCGCTTGACTGTCGAGTCTGGCGAGCATTCCCGCCGATCTTCTGTCTGCAACCAATCGCTGTCGTCGCATTGCTGACCCGCTGCGTTGCAACAGCCCCGGCATGACCTCCGCAACCGGCTACCTCCCCCCCTCCTCCGCCAACATCCCCAAAGGCAAGCCCGTCGCCGTCCACGCCTACGGCAAAGAGAACGCCCTCGCCATCGGCTTGCTCGCCATGTCGACCGACGAGATTCGCGAGATCAACAAGAACATCGGCGTTGAGAACATTACGTTCCTCGGGGACGACTTGTGGAAGATCGAGAAGCTGTAGGCGGGCGTAGAGGGTGATGTATTGCAGGGTGTGCGACTACAGCGGCGACTCAGGCGAAATGGAACTGTGGAGATGCGGCCGAGTGCGTGAGGATCCTGCTGAACGTCCTTCGCTCGCGACGATGGTGGACCACTCGTCGCCCGGCAGTGCAGCGGCGAGAGCATACGACAGCTGCACGCAGCGCCGTAAGTCAAGTAGCTACCGCGAAGTGCCGGGGTTAGGGTTAGGGTTAGGGTTAGG
>NW_015623000.1:113745-141282 GCF_000320785.1 Rhodotorula toruloides NP11 | reverse complement strand
TCCTGTGTGGGGGCATTAGCTTTTGCCAACGCTGTGATGCATGGCAGACTCAAGCCATTTGTTCTCCTTTTGCTGCACTGCCGAAGGAGTTCCCAAGCATGGGCGAGTTGGCATAGAACCTTTTTGGACCTGCCGAACAGTCAGGGCTGGCATCTCTGGCAGCTTGCAAGGTGTTCGGGCTTGGGTGACCATGCCAGCGGTACTGAATGCAAATGCAGCGCCAACGGCTCTATTCACTCGGCTGCATGGTGTAGTTGGTCATCACGTATCCTTAACATTCGCTCGGTGATTCGGATAAGGTCCTCAGTTCAAACCTGGGTGCGGTCATTACCTTTTGCGTCAGGGGAGCAGGTAGGGCTGGTCCAGCCGCCTGCTCTCTGCACATGTTTTGTTTGAGTGTCAGGGTGTCTATGGTGCGGACCCGCCATAAGCCTTGAAGGAGGTGGTACCACAACGAGTCCCTGATTCTCTGATTAGTCTACGCCGCACTGGCTTGAGTTGGTTCATATTTGCAAAGTGCAACGCTGTAATCAAGCTCGGTTGATCTAGTTGGTTATGATGCGGACCTAATACGACTGTGTTTAGTCCGATGTCGGCGGTTCGATCCCGCCACTGAGCAATGCCTTTTGCCTCGGCCTTGGCCTTTTTTTTTTGCTTCACTGAGCCTCAGACAACACAGCAGGAAGCTCTTACACTGCTCCTCCACCCAGAAGACTTTCGGAACCATGCAGATGCAGACAGAGGCAAGCAGGGTAGGGATGCAAATAGCGTATGCAAATGCAAGAGCAGGCCACTCTAGAACGGACACAGGCTGTAAAAGTCCTCTTTCTCGAGGATCATGAGCGCAGAGGTCTTGTGCGGGAACGTCACAGACCCGTGCCGCTTGAAGCCGATCGACTCCATGTACTGCGAGCGGACCGAGTCAGCAACAGACCCCCAAGGGAGCGAAGCGGATGCGAGACAGACTTTGATGATCTTCTCGTTCTTCTCGTTCGGCTCGCAGATCACGCGTTGCGTGCGAGGGTCATCGAGGAAGCAGTAGTGTGCGAGGGAGGGCATCCAGGCGCGGATGCGGTGAGGGCCGCGGTGTGCGTTCGATCCGACAAGCATGTGCAACCCTGTGAGGAGAATATACCGTCAGTCGCGCGCCCGGAGGCTCGAGAAGAAAGAAGGCGAAAGCGTACCTCGGTCGTAGTCCTGCACGGTGCCAGCGGGCATAATTGGCGCAAGGCGGTCCTCCTGGGAGAAGCGACACCGTTAGCATGGACTCAAGTACTCAGCGGAACGAGCGCCACGCACCTTGACCCAGTAGATCTCGGCATAGACGGCCTGCTCCTCCGGCTGCTGGCGGACCTGCCCATTCTCCTCGCGCAGCTCGACATACGATCCGATGACAGGGATGACATGCGGGTCGCGCGTGTTCTTCTCGATAAACTGCTGGTGCTGCTCCATTGAGCCCTTCTCCATCCAGAACTGGTCGACGCGCGGGTCGTTCATCCAGTTGTGCAGGGTCGGGAGGTCCTTGAGCGTGCAGGTCGAGAGCTTGAAATAGACGGGCGACTGCGGGTCGGTCGTGAGGTGCGGGAGGAAGCGGCTGTAGAGGAGACTGGAGGGGTTGGGCTTGGGCGGGCGGAGAGGGTGCGTGAGTGTCGAGGGCGAGCCTTCGGGCGGGGTGATGGGGAGGTAAGGGAAGGGCGCTCGAGGGGCGTGGTGAGTCTCGGGAACGTCCGAGGCGTAGGTGTACAGCTGGAAGATGGCGGAGCGGGAGATGGTGTATCGGGGCGACTTCTTCGTTGCGCCTGAAGACGGAGACTGGTCAGCCGCGCCCTCTGCATCAGCTCGCCCAACGCACCGAGCTCCATCAAGGCGAGGTCGAGAGCCTCGGCGGGCAGGACGGGCTCAACCTCGAGCTTGTCGGGCGAGTCCCTCCCTCGCGCAAAGTACTTGAAGAGGGCGTTCCACAGCGCCTGAGTCGTGCTCGGGACGTCGTAAGGAGGTGCATCGGGGTCGAGCTTGTTCAGGCGGAGCTGGACGACGCCGTCGACGAGCTGTTGCGGGCGAGAGGGCGGGTCAGCCTTCGTAGGGCGAAGGAGGAGGGACGCCTGCCTCACCTGCGAGTGGAGGACGGAGGAGTGGAATGCGACGGCGGTGGTCGCTACCGCTGCGTTCTTGCGCTTGATGACCGTCTTGATCTCGTCTGCGGATCGAGCGAAGGTAAGGACGTCAGGCGAAAGGGAGAGAGACGGGGGCATCACGCACGGGGAACGGAGAGGGCGGCCTGGAAGGGGACTGTCGCGTTCGGCGGCGAGGCAGGACGGGCGGCGGACGACACTGCGGGCGAGCAAGCGAGTGAGGGTGGTGTTGGATGTGGGGAGGAGAGAGAGGAGCGCACTGGTTCGCCTGAGGAGAGCGACTGAGCGAGTGAGCGACAGCGTGACTGTGAGAGTGTGTGTTTGCTGGATGCACTCACACACAAGAAGGAGACAGAGAGAGAGAGGGAGAGGCGAGGGCGAGGGCGAGAGCAGCGTTCGCTCGTGTCTCGGCCAGACGACCTCGCTCGAGCGACCCAAACTCTCGCCTTCTCCGCGGGTGGCGATGGCGACGAGGACCGCTGCTCAGACGACAGCGCACACACACACACTCGACACGGCGCTCGCTCAAGCGACACTCGACAACGACGACCGCGAGGAGGGCGAGATTGACGACGAGGGCGACGAGGAGAGAGCAGGAGCGGAGGGCGCACACGCCGCGCAGACTGTGACTGTGGCAGACACAGGGCCAGGGAGACCACCCACGGCCACTCCGGCGCTGTCGACGAGCGCCCGTGAGTCCCCCTCGCCTCATCACCTCCCCCCTCGAGCTTGCGGGCTGACTGTCACCGCTCTCTCGCGCGCGCAGTGCTGGCCGTCAAGGACCAGTCGAAGCAGATCATCGCAGAGCTCTTGACCTACGGTGTCTCGCCAGAGTACCTCCTCTCGGTCGGCGTCTCGCGCGACATCCTCGAGATCAGGCGAGTTTGGCTCTCCTGCTCCTCGGACGCTGCCATGCTGACTCGTGCGTGACTCTACAGCTTTCACGAGTTGAACCTCGACCTGGCCGTCCCGACCGTGGCGCCTCAAGCGTTCCCCTACTTCCCTCCGCTCGCGACCTCGCTCTCGGCCCATGCCACGCCTTTCACGCCCCGCTCTCCCCTCTCCCCCGGACGCACCGCCTCACCGCCGCCTGTAAACCCCGAACTAGCCGCGCTCGAAGCGCAGAAGCGCCAACAGCTTCTCGCCCGCAAAGCCGCCCTCCTCGCGCGCAAACAGCAGCAGGCGCTCGAGTCAGACGTCGACGCCCTCTTCGCCGCCGCTCCCTCGCCTGCAACTTCCTCGGCCTCGGCCGTGACGAAAGAGACGAGGTCGGCCCGGCGGAACCGCAAGAAGCGCAAGCTCATGGCTGCGCAAGCGGTGCACGACCTGCGCGAGTCGGTCGACCACACGGAAGAGACGGTCGACGTTCCCTCTCCCGGCCCGTTCGTCGTCGCGGCCAACGCCGAAGCAGGTCCCAGCTCGCGATACAACTCGGTCGCGAGGTCGTCCGCCCAGCCGACCAGCACCTTCGTCCCGACCTCCGTTGCAGGTCGACCAAAGGCGACGGACCTCGAGGGCGAGCCAGCGCACGCCATGAGCTCTGCGAGCTTGACCAAGGGCCACGCTGCGCCTGCCTACATCGCCAGCGCGTCGACGAGGATGATCATCGAGCTCTCGGACGACGAGTCGGAGGAGGAGGAGGAGCAGGCGGGCGATGGGGCGGACGAGGAGATGCGCGACTCGACTCCTTCGACGTCCAATAGCAACCTCCCTTCGCCTTCGCTTGCACCGTCTCAGCCTTCAAGGCGGTCTTCGCGACCACCCGGCGGCGAAGCGGACCAGGCAGCGGCAGCGGCAGCAGCAGCAGAGGCAGCGGCGCGCGCAGCCAAAGCCGAGCTCGACGAGCGCGAGCGCAAGCACCGGCTCGAGGCGAAGGAGCGCGAGATCCGGCGCATGATGGAGCGCATCGCCGAGATGGAGCGAAGGAAGAAGGAGGCCCGGTCGAAGAAGGGCGAGTCGGCGTCGCCTGCACCGCAGCAGACTCCGCCTGTCGCTGCGAACGGTCATGCCGAACAGGCGACTGTCGATGCTCAGCCAAACGACGTCCAAAGTGTCGAATCGTCCATCACAACCGCTGCCGCTCGTGCGACACCCACACCTGCACCGGTCTCGGAGGTGCGAAGTCTCGCAACGACGAACGTCTCTCGCCTGCTCAACCGTCTCGCATACCCCACAGGTTCCCTCGCAACCCCCTTCCTCCGCTTCTTCGGCAAGTCCCGCGCGCTCCGTCGATCGCCCCGCCTCGTCCACCCCGCTGATCCGCTCTCCCGCCGCCTCGCCCTTCTGCTGATTTTCCTCGCGCGCAGCTCTTCCGCCCCTATCAGTCCTCCCTCTCCCGCTACCCGCTCTGTCGCGCATCGGCTGCGTCTGACAGCGCCTCGATACGATCGACCTCTCTCGCGCCAGCAGCTGACGTTCCAGCACCCGCTCCCGCCGAGTCAGGTAAGGCAGGAATCGCTTCCTGGGTTGCTCGCAAGCGCGGGGTCGATACGTCTCGGAGACTGTGCAAGGCCGAGGCTGGAGGTGGGAGGTGTCACGATACCAAGTGCAAGTCGCTGCACATCTCGTCTTTCGTTCCGACTGGTGCGTTCTCCACCCTCTCTCAATCTCTCTTCTGCGTGCCATTCTTGCACGACGCGCAGCGTCGTCTCCGCCCAAACACTCATCCTTACCTCTCCCCTTCTCTAGCGGAGGAAGTGGCGGAGTACGAAGCGCTCGAGCGCGCCGTCGTCCCAACTTCCGCCAACGACGCCTCGCAATGAGCCGAAAACCGTCGCCTGTCTCGCTTCAGCCGCCTCGCCACCGTCTTGCCGTCTTGCGCACGAGCAGGGTTGCCTCGCGCATACCTCTGTTCTTCCGGTGGTTGTCGCCTCGTGGGCCGTTCAAGTCCGCTCTTTCCGCCTGCCATTCTTGTTGTTGTCACCGTGCAACGCCGCAACGTCCAGCATCTCTTCTGGTCACAGCCTCGAGAGCATGACAGCGCGAGGTAAAGCGAATGCAATGCGAGCGAGAGGGCGGAGTATAACATGTGCGAAGTCTACGGAGGAAGGGAAGAGACTGTCATCGACCGGAGACAGGGCGCCAGCACCAGTCTCTGGCCGGCGAGGTATACGCGAAAGTTGCGCCGAGCACGAGGACGGCGCCGACGAAGATACCGAGCGTGACCTGCGAGCGTAGAAGACGTGAGCACCTGGTCGCTTCGAAGGCGAAGAAGCGAGAGGGAGACTTACGTGGAATGAGAAGAGGATCACGGAGGCTGCGACGGAGAGGAGGATGCTCAGGCTCGTGGAGAAGCACTTGAGGAGGTTGTCGGCGTGCTGCATGACGAGAGCTGCGGGTCAGGAGCTTGAGGTCAGCTGCGGAGGTCGCCGCACGAAGCCGAGGTGCGGACGAACCGCTGAGGAGCCCGCCTGTCAGCTGCAGGAGCACCACGACCCACGGCAGCGCGCTGTCGAAGCCGTCGAAGAACCCTCCCATGGCCGTTCGCGTGATGTACTCGGCGCGCGACCAGATCCCTTGATCGAGGTACTCGTAATCGAGTGCGCCGAGGCACCCTCGCATCTCCCACAGGACGACGGGGAAGCCGACGACGAGTCCGAACATGGAGAGCTGGATGTTGCGGATCCAGAGGGAGGGTTTGCCGGAAGGAACGATCGAGTCTGGTGAAGGGAGGGAGGGAGATTGCGATTCTTGGTGGTCGGAGAGGAGGGGCTGATGCGAGGAGGGGAGAGTGGACGAAAGAGCGTGCGACGAGTCATGTGAGGAGTTGGGCGAGGAAGAGGAGGGCGTAGAGGCGACCTTCAGGATCCGCTCGAAGTAGACGGATGCGAAGCCGGACGACATGCATGCTGCGACGACGGCTGCGAGCCCGAGCGCCTGATTCGGTGCGCCATCGTGGTGGACGGCCAGAGCGTCGAGTGAAGAGCCCGCTTCTGATTTTGCCGAGTTGGCGGCGGAAGCAGCGGCGGCAGCGGCTTGCACGGATGACGAGCTGGTGACGGAGAAGAGCTGGACGAGGCCGACACCGAAGGTGAGGATGAAGAGGGCGGCCCATTGTTGTCGTGAGAGTGTGCGGTTGAGGAGGATGACGGAGCACATGGCCGTCGCCGGAATCTGGGCGTAGTCGGACGATTAGCTGCAATCGGCCGAATGAAAGGACATCCGCTGATTCACCTTGAGTTGGTAAGCCAGCTGGAAGAGCGGCACGCTCAGATTCCCGCTCGCGACATACTGCGCGTTCCCTTGGAAGCAGAACAAAGCCGCCAGGACCGCCAGCTTCCACACTCCTTCGCCAAAGACCGACGCCCATAGAGTTCTCCACCATTCGAGTTCGAATACGTCGTCGAGGATGCTCGGCGAAGCGGGACCTGCTGTCCGCCCGTTGAGGTGTCGTTCGGGGTAGAGAGCTGACTCGTCCGGTGTTCGTACGGGCGAAGGATAGGGAGCGGGGGTTGCGGGAATGAGGGCAAGAGAAGGTGCTCCAGTTTTAGCTGGCGCGGCCGTCGCTTGGGCAAGAGCGACGTTGATGCAGAGCGAGGAGCCGGGCCCCGTCCGGGTAGGTGAGATAGGCGACGTCTTCACCTCCGACGACGTTCTCCGGTGCAGCGTGACTGCGCGGGAAGGTTGTCAGCGAGTCTCACGCGAAGGCGAGCTAAATGAACGCACCTGGCACGACTGTCGCGTCCGAGTAGCCCTCGTCTGCCGCTTTCTCGGCCTCACTCGCGCCCGCCTGCTTGACCTCTTTCCACACTCGCTCCTGCTCCTCCTCGGCGTTGCGCCGCCTCTCCTCGTCCTCCTTGCGCTCGCGCTCCTCGATGTCCCTGAGCGTCCAGATAGCCCTCAGCCTCTTCCGTTCCCGCACCGCGCCTCGCAGCTCGCCCGTGCACAGCACAAGTCCCCAGCTGACGATGATCTTGCCGAGCTCTGTCAAGAAGATGGCGGACGAGGCGTGGTATCTTCGGCCGGGGGCAGTGCGCGAGATGTGGAGTACGATGGAGAGGACGCTGTAGTGGATGGTGAGGGCCGTGAGGGACAGAATGGCGGGTCGACTGAGCGGAGCCATCCGTCGTCGCTGGTCCTGCGCGGCGTGGGTGGTGCAAGAGAAGCGGAAGTGCCGGTGAGGAGAAAGGGAGTCGAAGTGCTCAGGCCGCCTGCCTCGGTTGGGTGCGTGGTGCGACGCAGCGAGTGCGAGCGAGAGCGTGGACCAGCCAGTGACCCTCTTCGAAGCCTGCGAAGCGAAAGACGCTAATCTGCGCACGACGAGACGCGACGAGGAGAGCGAGAAAGGTTCGTCCTCTTCCACTCGCTCGACTTCTTGCTGGACTTGCTAGACTCGCACAAAGACTGCTCAGAGCACCGTTAGACGACCGCAGACGCCCCAACTCGCCCGCACGACTCCACTTGACCTCCCGACTCCCCGCTTCTCCTCATCTCATCGTCTCATCAGTTGGCTACCCTCACTCGCACACAGCGCATGATGGCGGCGGCAGTCTCGTCTTCCTGGTCCGGCAGCTCGTCGCTCACGACGCCGCACACCATCACCGTTGGCGGCTTGCCCGTTCACGTCTATGGCCTCCCCGCCCTCACAGTTCCGGCAACGTCGTCCGCCGGACTCGCAGTCGTCTTCGTCCTCCACGGCCGCACAGAGAGTCACGAGCACCCGTCAATTATGGGCATCGTGAACCGCCTCGTCGAGTCGGCGCGGGAAAGGCGCCTCGCTCCCGACGGCAAGGGCGCAAAGGACCTCCTCGTCGTCACTTTTGACCAACGCAACCACGGCCACCGTACCGTCGACCGCGACCGCAACCTCGGGTGGATGGAGGGCGGGCGGAAGCGCGCGCAGGTCCGCAAGGACAAGGGCATGCAGGCGCACGAACTCGACAATGTCAGCCATGCCACCGACATGCTCGCCTGCCAGGGTGCGTCGCGCGTTCGCTGGTGTTGGAGCGTTATGTTGGCGGGCATGTGAGCTGGACTGGGGCCGCGAATGTAGGCTGACCTCCCGCCTGCAGTCGGCACATCCCGCGACGTCTCCTTCTTGATCGACTTCTTGCCGCCTGCGCTCTTCCCGCATGACGAGCGTACCGTGACGGACTGGTACAGTGTCGGCTTCTCGCTCGGCGGGCACGCGACCTGGCTTGCGCTGGCTCACGGTGCGTCTCGTCTGCTCTCGTCCTCCGTCGTGCTGCTCTCTCGCTTCGCAGCACATATGTTCCCAGCTAACCCGCGACGTTCTCACAGAGCCCCGTATCACCCTCGGCGTCCCTATAGTCGGCTCACCCTCGACCCACACCCTCCTGACAAACCGCGCCGCCAACCTCCCTGCACCCGCCGGTCCTCTCCCTCTCTCAGCACCCTACTTCCCCCGCACGCTCATGTCGCTCTTCGACGCTCTCGACCCAGATCGAACGACGAGAGACCGCTGGACGGGCAAGAAAATTTGCGTGCTGAGCGGCGCGGACGACCACCTTGTGGACTACTACAAGGGCGGGAGCGACAAGTTTGTCGAGAAGCTGCGCGAGTGCGGCGTCGAGGTGGATGCATGGGTGCAGCCAAATACGTGCGTGCCGGATCCAGGACTTGCTTGTCTTCCAGGGTGATGTCGCTGACCCGTTTGCTCTCCTTTGCTCCCGTCTCTTCTTCGCACCGCTTGCCTCCGACGTATTCTCTTCGATATGTCGACGCTGCTCGCCTCACTTCACGACCGCACCATCCTCTCGCAGCGGCCACGCCTGCACGCCCGAGATGATCGAGCGGATCTGCGACTTCATCTGGCGCCGCGGCCTCTCGCCGGAGAAGGGCAAGCTCTAGAGCGTGTAGAGGAGGGGCGGGTAGAGGCGATGCAGCATGTAGCTATAGATTCAGACCGAAAACAAGATCTGTTGCCTGTTTCCTCCGTGCTCTGACACTGCTTGCCTCCATTGGGCTTGCGAGCTCTCGGCTCCGCTTGCTCTGCATGAGGTGAGTGTGCGCCATGCCACGCTTAAACAGCAGCTGCCGTCGAAGCCCGGAAGGCGTGTACGTTTGGTTTGTCGGGCTTGCGAGCAGCACAATGCCTCTTCCACATCGTGCATGTTCCCAAACCGTGTCAGTGGCGAAGGAAGGGGTTAGGGTGCTCCGCTGGACACAAGAGCAAAAAGGCAAGCCTCGGGATGCCTGCAAAAGCGCTGGCAGCAAAAGCTAGATGCCCCCACACAGGATCGAACTATGGACCTTTCGCTTACTAGGCGAACGCTCTGCCACTGAGCCATAGGGGCGCTTGTATCGGCTGCTTCACAATTTGCAAATATCTTAAGACTTTGTCTATTTCTGCGTTCCTTGAGCTGTGAGAAGCCGCTGGTGCTTCATATGCGCTGGCGAGTAGTGTAGTCCAGCAAGACTGGTGGCATTAAGGAAAGAGATTTTCATTGGGACAACAAGAAGGCCGTACTTGGGAACAAGGGGGGGTCAACAGGTGCAAAGTCTCACAATCGCCGGTTCGAGAGGTGGCTCAGGCCCCTTCTGCCAGGTGAAGCTGGCTGGCGCTCTACAGCAGCTCGTGGGCTTCTGTCGCAATTGCAAGGGGTTCACAGCAGCTGAAAAGACCCGAGTCTCGCTCCTTGCGCCGAACGAAGCGACGAGGCGAGCGGGAGACCCCCTTCGCGCCAATTGGCGAGAGCACAAGTCGCTTTCCTGGCTCTCCCTCTGCACCAGGGCCTTCGCTTGCTGTACCAAAGTGAGAATTCCCATCACTTCTGTACATCTGTGCCAAAGAACGGCTGCCAGGGAGTGTCCTGATGGCCAGGGATTACAAGGCGGCCTCAACGATTACAATCGCGGGGATTCTCATCATTCACACCCGTTTGGGGGGGGGGGGGGGGGGTCATTGTCTCAACGCACGGCTTCAGCGCAAGCTTCACAGCGTTTGAGAGTCTGGACCGCTTTTGCAACTCCTGACCCGGCAATGAGCAGCCGGCATCTCTGTCCTTGAGCTCTCTCGTCCTCCTCCTGCTCCCTCATGTGCCCCAACTGCCCCTTTCTCTGCACTGAGGAGAACGCCGGCGCTAACTGTAGATGCACAGGCAATTTCTGCTGTGCAGTGGTCTCGAGGCATCAAAGAACGGCGGAAGGAGGATGGACAGGAGCTTGTAGACCCCGCCTTTCGGCTTGAAGCACACACCTCCGGTGCTGACGTGTGACTCGATAGTAACGAGTTGCGAGGTGGACCTTCACAGCATGATGTGAGGGTTGTGAAGCACACACGGGAAACGTGTGCTGAGCCAATGACCCCCCTCGTTTGGGAAGGTCAGCCGCGGTAAACGCCACCACATCTTCACCCACACTACTGTTCTTAGCTGAGTGCACTCTTCTGCACACCTCTAACACTGAGTTGCCTGCCCCTTGCTGCGTGACCTGCTCGCCTAGTCCCCGCTGCCCAACACCGCTCGTCTCCCTCTCCATGTGAGATGCATGAGCGCAAGCAGGACTCGGATGCATGACAGCGGCAGTGGACCAAGCAACAGCCTCTATAGCACAGTGGCAGTGCGTGTCACTCGTATACAAAGGTGTACACATCCATCCGGTCCTAAGGGCCAGGAAGCGGTGATGACAAGGTCGGGTGTTCGATCCACCCTGGAGGCAATAGCTTTTGCCGCCTGGCGTTACCTTTTTGTGTGCCAAGGCGTACCAAGCCGGAGACCGTAATGAGAAGAGAGATCCTGCGGACAGACATGGATGCCTCGTGTGGATCTGACAGCTCGCCGGTAGTTTGGAGCATGGCGCAAGCATCAGCACATCTTGCTGGTTGTTTTGAGCCAGAGAAGCACCGGAGTTTGAGTAAGGGAGACTCGCCGAAGGCGGACAAGGAGGCTGAGGGCAGGGCAGGCGAGAGGGTGGAAGTGCAAGGACCAGTAGTCGAGCGACGCCGCCGCTCGCACTAGGGCCGCTGCAAAGAGGATAAAGCGTCGAGCGTACTCCCGGCTACGGAAGAGATACGACTGATTCGAGCTTTATTCCGACGGAAGCGAGAGATGTAGCCTAAGGGAGAAGAGAGGGAAGCTACGAGAGCGAGTAGAGGCTCACTCAACCATGTCTCATCATTCCACCTCCTCCTCCAACACCGTGAACCGATTGCTGAGGGGAAGCGAAGGCAAGGCCGGTTCAAGAGGCGAGGACGAAGTCGAGCGAGTGGAAGGCGAAGTAGCCGGACGGAGACGGCGAGAGCTTACAGGAAGGCTGCGGGAAGGCTGGCATCAGGGTGGACGAGGGTCTCCTATCTAGCAGGAGCCAAGGCCAGGCGCAAGGCCGGTCCCCCCGGCTGATCTGATGGTGAGATGGAGGGGGGGCGGGTCGAAGGGCGGACATCGAGATCCAGAGTGTGGAGCGCCTGAATAAGCGGCTTGGATGGGTTGCTGCTGGCTGTAGAGCTATACCTCAATTCAAGGAAGCCTGTGTATCAAGTGCACTGCACCGGAGTGAGAGACAAGAGAGGGAGAAAGGGACATCGGACGAGGGGGCGGAACTTTGGGAATGCCCGGGTTGGTTAAGCCCTTGCACCTGATCTTTGACTTCCGTAGTCATTCTTTTTGACCTGGCTCATGAGCTCTGGGCACAGTGCCAGTAATGACTGTCACACTGGCAGGGATTGCGCAAGGAGAAGGGCCGCTGCAATTTGTGAAGCAGTGTCGCAGTCCCCAAGCGTGTCTCTCTGCAGGTGAATTGTCCCTCCTCTGACATTTCTGAAAGCAGTGCTACTTGAGCTGTGCCTACAGCTGGGTACAGGAACAAGCAGGGAGCAGCCGTCCTCTCTCCCGCTAAGCCCTGAATGTACAGCAGGGCAAGTTGGCCTTCAGAGTGAGCTTGAAGAGCAACTCCAAGTCAGTTTCAACTCTCTGCGCCTTGGACGGAGACCTCTGCGCCGCAGACCTTCAGAGGTGCCAGGAGCAGCAAGCCCGGAAGAAGGCGCTTGTTTGTCGGGCCAACGTCGCACTTGGGGTCTGCGCTCCTCGCGCCGTCTTGTACGAGTGTCTATAAGCCTAACGAAGGTGTGCCAAGTCACTGCGCGACGTCGTGCGGACGAGAGGGGAGAAGGAGAGTCGACGGGGGCCGATGAGTTCTGTCAGCCTTGGCTCTCGCTCACACGGCGAAGACGCGCTTTGCGCTTCGAACGAAACCGCACGCCAGAGCACATGATGCAGGCTCCTGCGGGAGGGAGGGACAAGGTGTCAGTTGGGAGTTGCAAGTCGAGGACGAGGAGCGCGGGGTGGCCTCTGTCGGACAGCGACTGGGGTCGGACTGCTCGACTGCAATCGAATGCAGTCGATGCTGCTGGTGCTGACGGTGCGGCGGCATGCGGCGAAATTCGCGAGGAAAGAGGGACGCGCCGTGGACGCGCCTCGCCCGAATCGCCCAAGACGCGTCGCTCGCCTCGCTCTCTCTTCCTTCCCTCTCCTCATCTCTCTCTCTCGCTTCCTCTCCCTCTTGAGCCACTCACAGACTCACTCGGCTCGTCCGCACTACTCCACAACCCCACTCTCTCTTTCCATCCCAGCCCGGCGGAATGGCCTTCGTCTACAAGGTAAGCTTGCCAGACTGGACGCGTCCGAGCGATGCTGACCAACCTCGTCTCTCACCCTGCGCAGCGCGGTACGCTCTCACACGCACACTAGCGAGACGCTGGGATCGCCATCGAAGCCGCGCGCAAGCTGACACGCCCTCTTTGCCCGCTCCCAGATGGTCGTCGCGAGCAGGTCGCGTTCGACAAGATGTGCGTCCCACAGCCCGCTCGCGAGCATGCGCGGGCAATAGTACTGACGCAGGTCTACGGCACACAGCACGGCGCGCATCAACAAGCTCTGCTACGGCCTGGACATGAACCATGTCGAGCCGATCGAGGTCCGTCTCGAGTCGCGTCCGGGCGGGCTCTCACGCCAGGCGCTGACCGCCTTGCACGCAACAGATCACGAAGCGTGTCATCAACGGCGTCTACCAGGGCGTCACGACCGTCGAGCTCGACAACCTCGCTGCCGAGACCGCCGCTTACATGACCACCCGCCACCCTGTTCGTCGCTTTTCGTGGGGCTGCTCGCTCTCCGGGCAACTTTCCGCTGACACGAGCGAACCTCCACGGACAGGACTACGCCATCCTCGCCGCCCGCATCGCCATCTCGAACTTGCACAAGGAGACGAAGAAGACCTTCTCGCATGTCATCTCGGACCTGTACCACTACAGTGCGTTTCGCGGGCGGTCACAGCAAGCTACATCACTGACTGGTCTTTGCACGCAGTCAACCCGAAGAACGGCCGCCCGTCGAGCATGATCTCGGAAGAAACCTACAAGACCATCATGGCCAACGCCGACAAGCTCAACAGCGCTGTCATCTACGACCGCGACTTTTCCTACGTGCGTTGCGCGCACTCGCGAGCGAGAGACCTGCAGACTGACGACTTCCGCGCGCGCCCGCAGAACTACTTCGGCTTCAAGACGCTCGAGCGGTCGTACCTGCTCCGCCTCGACGGCAAGGTGGCCGAGCGACCGCAGCACATGCTCATGCGTGTCGCGGTCGGCATCCACGGCGACGACATTGAGCGCGCGATCGAGACGTACAACCTCATGTCGGAGCGGTACTTTACGCACGCCTCGCCGACGCTCTTCAACGCCGGCACGCCGCACCCGCAGCTCTCGTCGTGCTTCCTCGTCACGATGAAGGACGACTCGATCGAGGGCATCTACGACACGCTCAAGACGTGCGCGCTCATCTCCAAGACGGCCGGCGGCATCGGTCTCTCGATCCACAACATCCGCGCGACCGGCTCGTACATCGCCGGCACGAACGGCTACTCGAACGGCATCATCCCCATGCTCCGCGTGTACAACAACACCGCGCGCTACGTCGACCAGGGCGGCAACAAGCGCCCGGGCGCGTTCGCCATCTACCTCGAGCCGTGGCACGCCGACATCTTCGAGTTCCTCGACCTCCGCAAGAACCACGGCAAGGAGGAGGTCCGCGCGCGCGACTTGTTCTTTGCCCTCTGGATTCCCGACCTCTTCATGGAGCGTGTCGAGCAGAACGGCGACTGGCCCCTCTTCTGCCCTGCCGAGGCACCCGGCCTCCACGAGGTCTACGGCGACGAGTTCAAGGAGCTGTTCGAGAAGTATGAGAAGGAGGGTCGCGCCAAGCGCACCATTCCCGCCCAGAAGCTCTGGTACGCCATCCTCGAGGCCCAGGTCGAGACGGGCAACCCCTTCATGCTCTACAAGGACGCCGCCAACAGTGCGTATTCACTTCGTCGCCTCATGAGGCGCAGATCACTGACGAGCACACCTCGCCCGCCTTGCAGAAAAGTCGAACCAGAAGAACCTCGGCACGATCAAGTCGTCGAACTTGTGCACCGAGATCATCGAGTACTCTTCGCCTGACGAGTGGTGCGTAGCCCGCCTGACCTCCCACACATCGCTCCGCTGACACGGTCGCCTCGCAGCGCCGTCTGCAACCTCGCGTCGATCGCGCTCCCGTCGTTCATCAAGAACGGCGAGTACGACTTCAAGAAGCTGCACGACGTCGTCAAGGTCGTCACGTACAACTTGAACCGCATCATCGACGTCAACTACTACCCCGTCAAGGAGGCCGAGCGCAGCAACTTCCGCCACCGCCCGATCGGTATCGGTGTGCAGGGTCTCGCCGACGCCTTCATGGCCCTCCGTCTGCCGTTCGACTCGCCCGAGGCGCGCCACCTCAACGTCCAGATCTTCGAGACGATCTACCACGCCGCGATCGAGTCGTCGTGCGACATGGCCCGCGACTACGCCATCGCCCACCCCGGCGAGCCCGGCTGGTACCCCTCGTACAAGGAGAACGGCGGCTCGCCCGCGAGCCACGGCCTCTTGCAGTACGACCTGTGGAACGTCACGCCGACGGACCTGTGGGACTGGGCCGAGTTGAAGGAGAAGATTGCGCAGCACGGCATCCGCAACTCGCTCGTCTGCGCGCCGATGCCGACCGCGTCGACCAGTCAGATCCTTGGCTTCAACGAGGCGTTCGAGCCGTACACGTCCAACATCTACACCCGCCGTGTCCTCGCCGGCGAGTTCCAAGTCGTCAACCCCTGGCTCCTCCGCGACCTCGTCGACCGCGGCCTGTGGAACGACGCGATGAAGAACACGATCATCGCGCACAACGGCTCGATCCAGAACGTCCCCGGTATCCCTGATGAGCTCAAGCGCATCTACAAGACGGTGTGGGAGATCTCGCAGAAGGTCGTCATCGACCTCTCCGCCGACCGCGGAGCGTTCATCGACCAGTCGCAGTCGCTCAACGTCCACCTCTCGTCGCCGACCATGGCGCAGCTCACGTCGATGCACTTCTACGGCTGGAAGAAGGGTCTCAAGACGGGCATGTACTACCTCCGTACCCGCGCCGCCGTCGGCGCCATCAAGTTCACCGTCGACCAGGCCACCCTCAGTGCGTGCGAGTCCCTTCTCTCCCCGTGTACAGCTGCTGACAGTGCCCGCGCCCCGCAGACGAGGCAAAGAAGGCGAACGGAACCAAGGCAGCTCCTGTTGCCGCCCCGCCCGTCGCCGCCGCCCGCCCTTCGCCCATCCGCGACATCACGAACGGCGTCGCGCGCACCTCGCTCTCGAACGGCGTCCCCTCCAAGCTCTCGTCGACCAGCAGCTCGTCTGCGTATTCGCCCACTCCCCCTTCACCCGCTGACCCGACTCCTGCGCCCGTCGTCACCGCCGCCGCGCCTCTCGCTGCTGCCGCACCCGTGACGGACGACGGCGAGATCACGTACGAGGAGGCGATGCGGAGGAAGGAGCAGCGCGACCTCGAGGAGGCCCAGTTGCTGTGTTCGCTGTGAGTCCCGTCTCCTCCTCCCCTCGATCCGCAACTCCTTACAGATTTGCTGACGCGTGTCTCCATCTGCAGAGAGAACCCTGGCGCCTGTACGATGTGCTCGGGCTAGGTCCAGTCCCAGCGAGTCTGTTTGTCGTTCTCCACCCGTTCCTTTCAGCTGTCTCCTCTCTCCATCTCCTCTTCGTGTACTCCACACATTCGCTCATCATCACCGACACCGCTGGCGCCGAATCGTTGCCGCAACTTTGCATCCCCTTCGCCTTTCGTCGTGCTTACATCCTCTTCCTCCCGCCTTTTTCACTATGTCGCCTCGTTCCGTTGTACCCGCTCGGCGTACAAATGTCATCGCTTCTGTAATCTCGTCTGTCCGCGCACACCCTGTCGTACGAGAGTTGTCCACCCTTCCGCTCCTTTGCTTCCTTCCGTTCACTCCTGCCGCTTTCTACCGCTTCGCCGGCATGACTACCGAGCTCTCCATCTCTGGCATCCTCCCAGCGACGCTCTACCCAGCCACGACGTCACGCCTGTCCGCCTTCTGCGACTCTGCCGACTCGTTCGCTCTCCGGGAAGAAGTGTACGAAAGAACAGCTGCCAGCTCGAGCGGGGCACCCGCGCCGGATCCAGACAGCCAAAGAGTACGAGTCAAGGCGCTCAGGACGCGCTCAAAGGGCGAACGGGTCGAATGGTGCGGTTCCTCTCATCCTCATCGCTCCCCACATCAAGATCCTGCACAACACCGAGAGGCGGGCTGACACGTGCGTGAACAGGACGATACAGCTGAACCAGAAGCCTGAGCCGCCCCGAACGGCCCCAAGAGCGCTTCAGTTTGGCGTGACAGAGTTCGCGGTCGAGGAGGGTTCGGATCCGAGGGCGTTGGTCGACTCGCTGGGCTTCAGGTGAGCTCCTTTGCGTCCTGATTAGTGTTTAGCGCCCTTACTGACCCCTCGGATCGCTTGGCAGCAAGAAGGCTTTCGTTACGCATCGGAGAGGACAGGTCTGGCGACGAGGGGCAGTCTCCGTGGAGCTTTTCCAGCTGTACGAGGTGTGCAGCGCCTGTTTTTGCCTTCGCTGTCGAGAGCAAAGCTGACACTCGTTCTCTCGCAGTCCGATACAGCGCCAGAGCCCCTAGATCCCGCCTCCTACGCCGTCTCCGTCTCAACACGCTTCACAGCATCCTCTTCCTCCTCGTCCTCCGCTCCAAACGGCCGCGCAACGAGTAACCCTGGGACCCCGGGAGCGGGCGCATCGCAGGAAGTGCGGGATAGAGCGATCGCTGCGTTGGAGGATGTCGCGAGGTTGTTGAAGGGGTTGGTAGATCTGGCGAGGGTGGATTGAGAGGCGTCTTGAGGCTGCTGCGGACGTCATGCGAGCGGAAATGAACTCGGGCGGAGAAGAGTCCTACTTGCGCTGAACGGGACGTAGGGCGAGACGCTCGAGGTGTGAAGGTCTCCCGGAGACCTCGCCTGCGATCGAGGTCAGGCAGCTTTCGCTCGTCGACAGGTCAATGAGAAAGGAAAAGGCACTGTTACAACAACACGCTCGACCGCTAGTCCCAACAGACCGCGCCTCAAAACCCGTTCCTCACCTCCTCTCGCATCGACTCTCGTCATGCGTCGTCCGGCACCCGATGTCGCAGTACTTGAGCCCACACCTCAAGCACGAGTATTTGCCGGTATAGCCGCAGACGGAACAAATGGCGAGAGGAGGGTGTCGTGAGGGAGGAGCAGCGGCGGTGAGGTAGTTGGGCTGGTTGGGCAGGGCTTCCGACAGGTTCTGCGGTTGGGGAAAGTGTCAGCGACGAGCAGTGTGAGCGGGAGGGAAGCAGGACGCACGGATTCGTCAAGGAGAGCAGCGAGGTTCTTCCGGTACATGAGGAGGGAGCGGACCGCCATCGACCGCTTGCGCTTCTTGCCTGCGGACGAACGAAGGCGTTAGCCACGCGGAGCCTCGTCAACGACTCTTACGACCCAAAACCCCGAACGGACCGTCGTCGTCCTTGCCCAGCGCCGTCGGCCCCTTGCTCTCGTCGTCCGCCTCGCCGTAAGCCGATGGACCGGTCGTCGGCTCGGTGTAATTCGTCCGTTCGAGATCGTTGAGATGCCGCTTGACCCGCCGCGCGACATACTCGGAGTCTGCGATGACAGCGGAAGGATTGGCGGCGCGCTGCGCTGCGGGCGTCGAGGGAGCTGTGAGTCGCGGTGGGACAGCGAGCATCGCTTCAGTGTCTACTCACGCTGCCTCCTGTCCTTTTTCGTCGTCGCGAGCATGATTGGCGGGTGTTGGTCGAGGGTAAGGGAGGTGCGTCGAGGACTTGGCACTCACCGCTCACCGCAACTCGCATAGGAGCATCTACAAGTGAGTCAGAGCGCTCATATACCGCCATTGTATCAGATCATTGACCGGCAACTCCTCCCCCGCTCGCAGTGGACCCGGCACAGCTCCGCAACATCGCAGCCCAGTTCGGCGGAGGAGGGGCGCAAGGCGGCGTCGCAGGGGACATCCCGACCAACGACAATGCAGAGACGGTCCACATCAGCAGTCTGGCGCTGCTCAAGGTGCGCTCGAGCTGCTTGCTGGGCGAGTTGGGCCACCGCTGACGTCTCCCCTCTCATCGCTCTCCACCTGGTGGCTCCTTGTGCACAGATGCTGAAGCACGGACGGGCAGGAGTGCCGCTGGAGGTCATGGGGTTGATGTTGGGAGACTTTGTGGACGAGTACACTGTGCGGGTAATCGGTTCGTCTCGCTTCCTCCCCTCGCTCTGCTCCTGTAGCTGATCTTGCTTTCGTGCATGTTGAACAGACGTCTTTGCGATGCCTCAAAGCGGTACGGGCGTGTCGGTCGAAGCGGTGGACCCGGTCTTCCAGACAAAGATGCTCGACATGCTCAAGCAGACAGGACGGTTCGCCTCTTCTGCTCCTCTCGCTTTCAATGAAGCTGATCCAATCGTATCGCGCAGACCAGAGATGGTCGTCGGGTGGTACCACTCTCACCCCGGGTTCGGATGCTGGCTGTCGAGCGTTGATGTCAACACGCAACAAGTGCGCTCTTCCCTCTTCTCACGATTGCCTCTTGCTTACACTCCATCCCCATGCAGTCCTTCGAGCAGCTCAACCCCCGCGCCGTGGCCGTCGTCGTCGACCCGATCCAGTCCGTCAAGGGCAAGGTCGTGATTGATGCGTTTCGGTCCATCAACCCTCAACAGGTCATGATGGGTATCGAGCCGCGACAGAGCACGAGCAACGTCGGACACTTGCAGCAGCCTAGCATTCAGGTGCGTTCCCGCGTTGTCAGCGACTTGGACGGGGGCTGACTCGCTCGCTTCCGCAGGCTCTCATCCACGGCTTGAACCGACATTACTACTCGATCGCGATCGCCTACCGCAAGACCGACCTCGAGCAGAGCATGCTGTTGAACTTGCACAAGAAGGATTGGACTGAGGGACTCAAGTTGCGCGACTGGCAGGCAATGAAGAAGGAGAACGAGGAGAGCATCAAGGTGCGTTGCCGTCTCTCGGTCGGCAACTTGCCGTGCAACGGTCAGTCCGCTGATGGAAACGTCGAAATACGCGCAGCGCATGCTGCAACTCGCACAAACATACACTGCGTCGGTCAAGGAGGAAGCGACGCTGACCCCGCAGCAGCTCAAGACACGGCACGTCGGCAAGCAGGACCCGAAGCGGCATCTCGAGGAGGCTGTCGAAAAGGCGATGGGCGACTCGATCGTGCAGAGTCTGGGGACGATGCTCTCGCTCGGAGCGTTGTAGTGCCTCGACCTGCATGCAATACTCCCTTGAAGCTTGAACGAGTCCGCGCAACGAGAGCAGGCTAGATTGCGTCAAGCTTGGCCTTCGCCGTATCCCGCTGTTTCCGCCATACGCCCAACCACTCTGTCTCCGCCTTCTTGACCTCCTCGCTCCCTCGCTCGTCGACCGCCTCTTCGATGCACTTAGCCAGCTCCTCCCCGACGCTCAGGACCTCCTCTACCGCCTCCTTAAGCTCATCCTGTGGCGGTT
This sequence comes from Rhodotorula toruloides NP11, assembly GCF_000320785.1. Lineage (NCBI taxonomy): Eukaryota > Fungi > Basidiomycota > Microbotryomycetes > Sporidiobolales > Sporidiobolaceae > Rhodotorula > Rhodotorula toruloides. Next base: position 121,302 of record NW_015623000.1, on the reverse strand, counting down.
CGAGCGCAGCAGCGAGGTCGTCGCCCATTTCTGAGACCCGGCTGACTAGAGTATGTGTGGATGCGAGGAAAGAAGGGTCGGTGAAGGCGGGAGAGGGATTTGGCGGAGCTGTCTTGGTGAAGAGGCGATTGACGAGTAGGCGAGTAAGGCGGAGGAGAAGGTGGGCGGCGGTGATGCGTCCCCGTTGTGCGGGTGTGAGGGGTGTCGAGCCAAAGTCGTCGTCGTCGTCGTCCTCCCCCTCTTCCTCCTCGTCTCCTTCCGCTCCCGCATCCTCCGCCTCTCCCATCTCCTTCATCTCCTCCAGACAGTCGTCCAACAGGCCAAGCACATCCTTCCATCCAAGCCGTTCAGCCTCGAGCTCATCCTTCGGCAAGCCCTGCGCCTTGTCGACGACGCTCCAGACGGTCTTGGCTGATCGGAGAAGCTCGTCTCGTGCAGCTTTGGCGGAAGAAGAAGGGGCGGCGAGGGTAGAGGAGATGGAGGAAAGGAAGTGTTGGAACGCTTCGAGCGATTCTTGAACGGTCCAGCTGTGTAACGGGTGAGCGGTTCAGCTAACTCCGTCCCTCAAAATTCGAGAATTCATGGCATACGCACTTTATCCGTTTCGCAAGGGTTCCATCGCGCGGCAAGAGCTCAGCGGCATAGACCAACTTCCCGACGACCCCGACCAGCTTCTCCAGCGTCCCCTTAAGCGCGTCCTGGCTGACAGGCGGTCTCAACGCAAGCGAGATGGCCGTCACCTCCTTGCTTATGGCCTGCAGGTGCGCGAGGACGTCGTTTCGAATGTCTGAGAGGGAAGGGGGCGATGAAGATTCGGCGGGAGAGAGGGCGGCTGGTTCGCGGTTCGGCCGCTTCAGAGAGGCGAGAGTAGCCGTGCAGGACTCGTCCAGCACCCGAACGAGCTCGTCAGCAGGTCTTGCAGCGGGTGCCATCGTGCGGTCGAAGTGAAAGAGAGGTTCGTCAAGAACCCCGCAGCTCGACTCGCTCTGCTGGACTTGCTAGGACAGCAAGACGCCGCTCAAGAAGCTTACCATCCTTACCCGCTACTTCGTCCCGCCTCCCCCCGTCTCCCCCCGCAATGGGTCTGTTCGGCGGCCTCCTGAACTGGCTGCGGTCGCTCTTCTGGAGCAAGTCGATGGACATAGCGTGCATAGGGCTGCAGAACGCAGGCAAGGTGCGTCACGCGTCCTTCCTCCGCTCCAGGCGTCTCCTTCGCCTCGTCCGGCCAGGTCGGGCTATGTCATCGAACAAGGGGTGCTAACCCTCTGTTTCCTCTGTTGCGCAGACCTCGCTGGTGAACATCTTGACGAACAATCAGTTCAGCGAGTCGATGATCCCGACCGTGTGAGTCGGGCGAGACGGCCGCCTCAACTCGCCGCGAGTTGACCTGACCCTTTCGCTCGTTTGCCTGCAGCGGATTCAACCTGCGGAAAATCCAGAAGGGCAATGTTGTGAGTCGGAAACTCTGCGATTTCAGGTCGAAGACTCTGCTGACAAAGTCATCGCGCTGGACAGACATTAAAGGTCTGGGGTACGCAAACACTCCCCTGTGCCCGCCGCCTTCTGTCCTAACCGCCATCATGCGCCCGCAGACCTCGCAGGACAACCTCGCTTCCGCTCGATCTGGGAACGGTACTGCCGCGGCGTGAACGCGATAGTCTGGGTCCTCGACTCGGCAGATCGCGAGACGTTCTCGACGTCGAGGGCGGAGCTGCATGCGTTGCTGGAGAAGCCGGAGCTCAAGGGCATTCCTTTACTGGTACGTGCGTTCTGGAGGAGAAGAAGGACGAAGTCTGACACGAATTACGTCCGCAGGTCCTCGCCAACAAGAACGACCTGGCAGATCACGCGACGGTCGACGAGGTCATCTCTGCACTAGCACTGGCGACGATTCGAAACCGCGAAGTCAGCTGCTACTCCATCTCAGGTGGGTTCGCCGACTTCTCTCGAATGCCAGCAGCTCGTTGACCTTGTTCCACTCTTCCTCGCAGCCAAGTCGAGCCGCAACATCGACATCACTCTCGCTTGGTGCGTCATAGTGTTCGGCACGCTACGCAAGCCTGGCTAACCAGACTTCTGTTGCGCAGGCTCATGAAGCGCGCGTAGCCCTGCTCGTCTCCCTCCGGTTTGCCGTTAAGACGCTCCGTCCCTGCCATACCCTGTACAGTGATTCGTCTTTCTGCAAATTGTTGTCGTATTCGCTTCACCGAAAGGTCACCCCCGAGACCTTGACTTCTCGTCGAAACACGGCTTGTCCTTCAACCTCGCATGGCTCCGTTCCCCAGCTTCACCGGCCCGCCTGCTGAGACGAAGACTATCCGCATCCCGACCTTTCGCTCGCCCACAGCCAAGACCCAGCCCGCGCCTGTCCCACAGAACCGAGACGAAGCGCGTGCAGCGAGGCTGAAGACGAGTGGAGAAGGGTGCGTACAACACGCTCGTGAGGGCGTGTGAGCATGCACAGAGCTGACTATAGCTCTGTTGGGACAGGCAATGGGCCTCACTCGACGCGCTCGCCTCGGCAGGACCCTCCTCTCTCGCCCATCTGCTCGCCAAACGAGACCCCTCGACCTCCCGTTCAACCGCATCGTCGAGCTCTTCGCGCCCGAAGCCAGTCCCAGAACCGTCTAAAAAGGGTGCTGCTGCGCGCAAGTCGCCGAGGAAGTCGGGAGCGAGGGGGGAAGTCGGTCGGACGGCGGAAGGAGCTAGCGAGGGTGATCCTCCGGTCTCTGGGCCGTCAAAGCCGACCAAGCGTCTTCCGCGCGCGTCGGCCTTCCCGAAGGACTCGACAGTGACGGCGAATGCGATGCCCGGTGTACCTCCTTCACCCATCGACGACGGTCCCGCTCCTCCTCCTCCGCCACCTCCCGCCGTCTCGACTTCTGCGTCGAAGAAGAAGCCTCGCAAGTCGACTGCGAAGCCCAAGAAGGACGCTCAGATCGCGAAGGACGACGGGGAGGAAGCCGCGAAGGTGAAGAAGACGCTGAAGCGCAAGTCGGCTGCTGCTGCTGTCATCGGCCAAGACGAAGCCGCGGACGAGGCGGCGAAGCCGACGAAAAAGCGGAGGTCGAGCGTGAAGGGCAAGGGGAAGGCACAGGAGGTCGAGCAGGACCACGGCGAGGACAATCGCCCGCAGGCGGAGGCTCTCGTCTCGGTCGCAAAGAAGGCTCGACGCTCTTCGACTCAGAAGACGGAGACGGATACGGCTACGAGGACGAAGCCGCAGAAGGAGCCGAAGCGCCGTCAAAAGACTCGAGTCGCCGGACCTGTCGTCGCCTCTCCTCCGCCTCCCTCGCCTTCCGCCGACGAATCCGCCGACGCATCGGCCGCACCAGCTCGGAAGAAGAAGCGGGCGTGGAATAGCGCTGCGCAGGCGGACGAGCAGGAGGAGCCGAAGCCGAAGAAGGCGAGGAAGAGCGTTCCGGCGGCTGCGTCGGCCGTAGAGAGGAAGGTCACGTCGAAGGGCAAGACCAAGGGGAAGGAGAAGGCCGAGTCGCCGGAAAAGGAGGAGGCGGCGGGAGCAGCTCGAGCGGCGAAGCGGAAGCGGTGAGCAGGACTCTCCTTCCCTGCGTAGCTCGTCAAGCTGATAAGGTTTCACTTACAGGACTGGGTCTGCCGCCGCCGACCCTGCAAAGGCCGCGAAGCGCCGTCCCGTGCCCTCCGCCGCAACAACCTCCACCTCGCGCAGACAACCCGCCGCCAGCACCTCCCGTCAACCCGCGCGCCGCGCCCGCTCCCCTACTCCCGATACGTCCGATGACGACGACGCCGAAGACGCCGACCAGAGCAAGAAGGGCGTGAAGGTCCGCACGGAGCGGCTCAAGGGGAACAAGGGCAAGCTGAACGTGTTTGATGTCGTTGCGGGAGGGACGAGGAGGATGCTTGATCAGCTAATGTGCGTGAGAAGACCTACGACTACGTCGCGCTTTTGCACAGAAGCCAGGCTGACGTTTCCAGTCCTGTTCTTGGTCACGCACAGCGAGGAGCACGGCAAGAACCCTCGCACCCTCAAGCTCCTCCAGTGCTTCGCCTCGAGCGTGCAATCCCCACTTCTCTCACGCGTACGTCCCGCTCACTTTCTCACCCTCCAACCGTCCCTGACCCTGCACGTCGCACAGTCCGCCCTCCTCTCAACCCTCACAGCTCACACCCGCGCCCTCACCTCCGCCCGGACAAAGAACAAGAAATTACGTCTCGAGCTTGTGGAGATGCAGAGAGCGAGAGCGGAGGTTGAGCGGGAGATGAGAAGGAGGGAGGAGCAGTGGGCGAGGGAGGAGAAGGAGGCGGAGGTGCGTTCCGCTCGCGATTGCGGCTGGTCTCTCGCTGCGCAGATGCGGTGCGCTAGCGGACTTGAGCTGACGCCTCAGGAGGGTGTACAGACGATCACCTCGACGCACGACTTTCTCGCCAACCTGAGCGCCGCCTCCTCTGCCTGGCGCTGAACCCGCCCCCGCCCGCTCGCCGTCCCCCCGAACCTTTTCTATCGTTATGTCTATCGATTTGCGTTCTTTGCTGCTACCTATCGTTTGTTGCTTTGTCCTCGCGCACACCGAGGGAAGAGATGGCAGCTCTTACGCGTCCTCTCCAGGTTTGTCGCAGGCAGCGAGAGAAGTAGACGCGAGATCAAGAAATGCACAAATGAGAGAAAACTCGAACGACGAAAGCATGGGTATCAAACTCCGCTCCCCTCGCCCCTCCCCCTTCCCCTCCGATCCCCACCGCTCAGCGCAACAACCCCATCAAAACCTCCTCCAACCTCCTCCTCTCCTCCTCCCCCACCCCACCCCCCTCACTCGCCGCTTGAGCCCTCAACTTGTCCCTGACCTCCTCGACCCACTTTACTTTGAGCTGTTCGAAACTGGGTGCGTTGGGTGGGAGGGGGACGTTGAAGTTTGTTGAGGTGGGCGGGCGGACGGCGATGGATTTGGGTTTCTTGGGTGACCGGGAGCGGAGGCGAGAGGAAGGAGTGAGGTGTTCAACTCGACTTGCTTCGCCCTCTCCAACCAAATCCCACTCTCCCTCTCCCTCCCCTTCCTCCCCATCCTCCCCATCCTCTCCCTCCTCCTCCGCCGAATGCGAAAGCGAACTCGCCACAAATTCTCCCAGAGGCGAGTCGTTCAAACTCCGGAGGACGATCGACTCGCCCCGCCTGGGCTGGCGGGTTGAGGGGAGGAGAGGAGTGGGAGGGACGGGGTTTGCGGTGGTGGTGCGGTAGACGAAGTTTGCGTTTGCGGAGGAGGAGGCGGTTGTCGAGGGCCGGAGACGGAGGCGGGTTTTGCGAGCCTGTTTTTGGGGGTTTTGGATTTCCAAAGCGAGCGAGCGATGGTGTGCGACAGGCGGAACAGTGGAGTGTGGGAGACGCAACGGGCGTGAGCGGTGAAGAGTCGATTGAGAAGGGAAGGGCGGGGAAGTCAGAGAGAAAGGTCGGCGCGAGGGCGTGGGTGCCGCAGAGGTGGAAGTGGGTCGTCGGGTGTGTATGGAGCGAGGCCGGGAAGAGGCAGAAACGAGTGGAGAGGCGAAGGCGGGATCGGAGAAAGGCAGGATGGGAAGAGCAGGGAGAGAGCGAGTCGTCAGCTTCCCATCATCACATCCTCTCCCTTCCTCCAAGACCTCGAGGAAGAGAACAACTTCGACGTACCGTCCCACCGCCCTCCGCCGCACCTCCAGCCTTCCGCACGCTCCCCGGCGCTTTCCCCTTCCCCTTCAAGTCCGCAGCCGAAGTCGCCTGACGGAGTTTCTTGTGCTTGATGGCGCTGGCTGTCGCGAGGAAGGGGTTGTCGGTGTCTTCGGGGTCTTCGATGTCTGCACGGGAAAGGAGGGAGAGAGGGGGTCAGTAAAAGCTACGAGGTTTGGGACGATGCGGATAATGAGAGGAGGAAGGTCGGAGGAGGAGAATTTTGGGAAGGGCGAGAGTGGCGAGGGAGAGAGAGCGAGGGAGCGGAAGAAATCGGCGAGAGGAGCGAGGGAGGGGAGAAGGCGGATAGGCGGGCAAAGTAGGGGATGGAGGAAATGGAGAACGACGCTAAAGGGGAAGATAAGCTCACCCTGACCGTCTTGGCGCGGCGAGAGCGGGAGGACGCGTTTCCTGCGCATATGGGACCCGAAGAAGGACCAAGCGAGATCTCGGCGTCAGCTTCTTCTCGCACAGTCAAGTCGTTCGCACAACGCACCTCTTCCTCGCACTCGCCAACACCCCCTGCGCCCCGTCCTTCGCCTCCCTAACTCTCATCTCCTCCTCCACGACCCCCCTCAGTGCCCTGCCCGCATCGCTCCCAAACTCGCCCACGAAGCGCGCGAGAGGCATCTCCCTCACGCGCGGGTCGAGCGACGAGAGGGTGTCGGTGAAGTGACGGGTGAGGGAGGAGAGGGAGGTCGAGCGGGAGGTCGAGAGCGTGCGGAGGTACGATGCGGCTGTTCGTCGCGTGCGTCATCGTCAGCTACATCCTCGAGTTCCTGGAGACGGGAGACGGCGCAACGCGACGCACCCTCGAGTTCACAGTCCTCGATCAAAGCCTGTACCTCTGCCCATCCGAGCGCGTCGTCCTTGTCCTGTGCGGGCTCATCGTGCAGGATCTGGACCTCCCTGAGGGGTTGTTTCGAGGTTGAGCGGGGTGTTTGGCGGGAGAGCGTGGTCATGAGGAGGGGGTGTTGAGGGATGCGACGGGAGAGGTTGGGAGGGTGTGAGGAAGCGGGGAGACGGGGTGTGCTGGTTGCGGATATGTCGAGTGTGCTAGCAATGTCTGAATGAGCGAGTCGAGCCGTGTCAGCGAGTGGGAGAGAGGCGACGAGGGACGAGGGGGTGGATTTCGGTGCACGTGACCTCGTCGTCCAGACGCGTCCCCTCATCATCCAACTTCGCTCATCTGCTCACTCGCTTGCTGGACTCTGTGCTCCTCTAACGCGCTCACACTCACACGCGAGCATGCCCCGGCGCGCCCCCTCCCCCTCCTCCCGTCGCCGCTCCTCCCTCCCCTCCCAACCCTCAACACCCCGCGCCTCCCTCACCCACCCTACAGCCCCGAGGCAGCCCAAACTAAGCGTCCTCGCAGCCGCAGCAAACAGGCTCAGGGATGTCACCGCCACCCCGCGACGGAGCGTATCGGGTCGAGCGGCGCCAGGAGAGGGCGAGAGGGAGGCTGCACCGTTGGTTGTCGAGAGTCAGCGCTATGAGGAGTGGATGAAGATCGCAACCGACAATGTGCGTGCCATCCTCTCAACAAGCTCAGTCTCTCGCTCCTCACTCGCTAACGCTCGCTTGCTCGGTGCAGAAAATCACCTCGACCAACACCTGGAACCTCGCGCTCATCGACTACTTCCACGACATGTCCCTCCTCCGCAACGGCGACGACAACAGCATCAATTTCCAGAAGGCTTCGTGTACCCTCGACGGGTGCGTCAAGATTTGGACGAGCCGAGTCGATAGTGTGGCGAGTGAGACGGGGAAGTTGTTGAGTGGGTTGGGGGACAAGGCCGCTGTGAATGGGGAGGATGAGGGAGACGAGGAGGACGGGGACGGCGAGGAGGACGCCGAGAGGCAGGAGAAGCGTGCGCGCAAGC